>NW_027555958.1:462581195-462786195 GCF_003287225.1 Phascolarctos cinereus
CAAGGATTAAAAAAAGACCCCCAAAAGTCATTCTTGCCTTCAAGAAGCTTACATTCTCTTGGAAGAGACTTCATACATGTATTTAATTATATACAAAATAAATGTGGGAAATTTTTCTGGCCTGGTGGGCACTAGCAGCTGGTGGGGAAGGGTGTGGTGTTCAGGAAAGACTCAATAAAGGAGGGGCCTTGTGCAGACACGGCTGACGAAGGGATATTCTTAAAGGTCTGCTCTGACCATTACACTACCCTACTCAAGCTGCAGGCTTTTCTGCTTAGATTTAACGGCCACCTCGTTCTGGCTCCGCCTGACCGTCGAGGCTTATTTCATATTATTCCCAGCATGAGCTCTAGGCTTCAACACAAAGCAACCCAACCGTTGTTCCCTGTACAAGACATTCCATGCACTGTCTCTGTCCCTGGGCACAAGCTGCCTGAGGGCTAGGCACTTGGCATTTCCTTCATCTTTCCACCTCTCTCTCTTCAAGGCTCAGCTCAGATGTGACCGTTTTTGAAGCTTTGACTCACCCTCTCCTGTTAGCCCATTTGTTTTGAATATATATTGTATTTACTTATTTTCCGTTTCCATGTCATATAACACGCCCCTCCACCAGTAGAGCCTTCAAGGTGAGGACTGTCAGAATCTTGTCTTTAGATCCCTAGTACTTGGAAGTGCTCGGAACAGCAGTAGACTCTTAATTATTCTTGAAATGAGTAGAACTGAATCATCTCCTATTTTACAGATGAGGAAAATGAGGTTGAGGGAGATGAAAGGATTTAGCCAATTTGAGATTGGTGAAATAATAGCCATGGGAGTGGGTGGGATTAGATCAGTGCCTTTCCTGCTTCTGGTCCAAGGGTTTTTAATGTCCTGAGGCAAAATAACAAAAACAAAAACAAAAAACCAAAACCATTCTTGACCCCCTCCTCTTACTCTCCCTGCTAGATACTGTCTAGTCCTGGTTAATCAGGGGCTGATTATCCAAGCTTTCCTCTCCTCTTGTTCTTCCCCTGGCTGCCTGCCGACCTCTGGACCATTTCAAAGCTCACCCTCAAACCCATTGATTTTGTTCTTGGATGGTTTCAAATGAAGTTTCAGAATGAGATTTCCATCCTCCTTCCTCTTTCCTCACGGTCTAGAGTAACCCGGTGCCTGCAGGGGACATGGACGGCACTGAATGAATGCTCATTGAATTGAATTGAACTAAGGGCTCAACTGAATTGCATGGGGACACCATTTGCTTTCGGAGGTACCTCCGGGGAACAGCCTTTACTGGGACGACTCTTGGACAAGATCTTGGGATGTTAGCAGAAGAAGACTTGTGCATTACTAAGTTTTTGCCCCGCAGCTGCCTGACCGCCACTTTCTGTTCATCTTATGCAGACCTGGCTCTGAGCCTTTTATCCTATCTCCTCTTGGAATGTAAACTCCTTGAAGATGGGACTGTTTTCACTTTTTCTTTGTAGACCGGGTGCTTAGCACAGTAAAAGCTTACTAAATGCTCATGGCTTGATTGACTGACAGAATGGAGTAGTAGCAGGAGATCTGACCTCAGAGTCCAGAAGAGCCCAGATCAAGCCCCGCCTCTGAGACATCTTTGCTGTGTCTTCTAGGGTGTTACTTAACCTCTCCTTGCCCAAAGCGCCTCTCAGAATAGGAACTGGCTGAGTCAGTGAACATCTACATTGGTAGAGGGAGTTCCTCACTGTCTATTAGCTACCGGAACAAAACAGAGCACTTTTTTAAAGCTGTGATTTTATTTAGGCAGGTGACACTCAGTGAGGAACTTTGCCCCTCTGCAGGTCCCCAAGGGCTCTGCAGAGCACCTCACCTTCTACCCTCTCCCTCCCCCACCTTTTCAGCTTCCTTTGTGTCTGAGCTTTCACCATTAGATTATAAGCTCCTCGAGGGCAGGGACCTCTGGTTCTATTTGAATGTTTGTCCCTGGCTTTTAGCACAGTGCCTGGCATGAAGTAGGCGATTAAAAAGTATTTATTGACCGAATAGCTCCTCCACTCCTTCTGCCTTTCTGATGATTTAGGAGAGCTTATTGAGAGGCAGGGACTGCTTTTGCCATTATATACCCAGCACATAGTGTGTGGCACATAGTAGGCGCTTAGTAAATGCTTATTGACCAATGACTAGCAGGCCTTTCTGTACTCAGGCTTCTGTTGGTGAGACTCACCTTGCTTTTTCTAGTGGGAAGTGATAGATCTGAATTTGTGCTAGGAGCCATTCTTTGTCCAGAGGCAGGAAATGTGGACCATCATCTTCCATAAAAATGTCTGTCGTCGTTGTTGTTGTTATTATTATTATGTCAGTACCAAATGGCTCCCAGGAGACCCGTGCTGGTGCATCATTGAAAAAGAGCGCCTTGCTGTGAAATGGGTGGTAGGAGTATTATGATATTATCTTCCTGGTAATGAATTTGCCTCTCTGACAGATCATTACGCCCTTCTGGAGCTCAACCGGATAGAGGATGAGTCTACCAGGGCAACCTGGGAGTCAGAATTTATTGTCTTTAAAAATTTAAACTGCAAGTAAGCAACAATAGCTTAGAATAAGTCTCAAAGAGTGTCGCAGAAAGAGAAAAAAAAGAAACGGAATGGGCATTTCCTTCCAGGAACTAGTCATCAGATGTTTAGAGCTTTAGAGCTGGAAGGAACTTCAGTGCCTATGTAGTCCCACCCCCTCCTTTTACAGATGAGGAAACTGAGTCTAGGAAGGCTGAGTGAATTGTTCAGGGCTACCCAGCTGGTGAAGGAAGGATTTGAACCCAGGCCTTTCTGACTCCAGATCCGCCACTAATATCTACTATGCCTTGTCATTTCTCCTCTCTGAAGAAAATCCCAAGTCCTTTGTGCATGCCTACATGTCATATAAGTCTCAGGGTTACAATTCATCTCATTGATAATATCTTTTAAGTTTTGGGAAAATAAAAGTTTGAAGAAATATGAAAAACTGCTATTGCCCTTTTTGTTTCTCCAGGACACTTTGTCTTCCTGGCTTCTTTGCCTCTGGGTTTGAAGTCAGAGAGACCTGAGTTCAAATGCAGCCTTAGATACTTACTAACTCTGACCCTGATCAGGTCAGTCTCTCCTTGCCTCAGTTTCCTCATCTGTGAAATGAGATCAGACTAGGTAGCCACTAGGGTCCCTTTCAGCTCTAAATCTCTAGTGCTCAGCTCCTTTCCTCCTTTGGTCTCCCTTCTGCTCCCTCTTTTAAATTGACTTCAGAGGCAGAGTGCTCCAGTAGCAATGAGAGGCCTGGCACCCGCCTGAAGACCTTCATCTAGGAACTTCACCCAGTTCCAGGTTGGCTACTTGCAGACTGGGCAGTGTGAGCTCATGTTCCTGACTGGGTTCTCTCCTCCTCTCCTGCTCTAGAGCTTGCAGCCTGGGCAGTGTGAGCTCATGTTCCTGACTGGGTTCTGTCTTCCTCTCCTGCTCTAGAGCTTGCAGACTGGGCAGTGTGAGCTCGTGTTCCTGGCTGGGTCATCTCCTCCTCCCCTGCTCTAGAGCTTGCAGACTGGGCAGTGTGAGCTCATGTTCCTGGCTGGGTTCTGTCTTCCTCTCCTGCTCTAGAGCTTGCAGACTGGGCAGTGTGAGCTCGTGTTCCTGGCTGGGTTCTGTCTTCCTCTCCTGCTCTAGAGCTTGCAGACTGGGCAGTGTGAGCTCGTGTTCCTGGCTGGGTCATCTCCTCCTCCCCTGTTCTAGAGCTTGCAGACTGGGCAGTGTGAGCTCGTGTTCCTGGCTGGGTTCTGTCTTCCTCTCCTGCTCTAGAGCTTGCAGACTGGGCAGTGTGAGCTCATGTTCCTGACTGGGTTCTCTCCTCCTCTCCTGCTCTAGAGCTTGCAGACTGGGCAGTGTGAGCTCATGTTCCTGGCTGGGTCATCTCCTCCTCCCCTGCTCTAGAGCATGCTTGCTTACTCGCTGGCTGGCTCACACTGGGTTTCACTCTCCTTCTGGGAGAGAAAAGAGAACAGCTCTTAGCAAGGTTTGTTTTTGTGAGGTTTGGTTTCTAAGCCCTCAATGGCTCAGGGAATTCTTCAACCAAAGCACCCCCCCCAGCCCCAGAAACACCAAAGTTAGGAATTTGGGTGGAGCTTCTGGGTTGTTTGTCCTCCCCTAGAAGGCGCTCACATCAAAGGCCCCATGATCCAAGTGCCCGCTCAGTTCCATGGGAGCCTCCGTGTGTGTTCAGGCGCTTTTGTTCGGAATGAGGGAGGCTGCCCAGAGAGGTTTACTGAGGACAGGGAGGCTTTTTTTTTTAACCCAAGCTTAGACCCAGCTGGAGGGCCTCAGTCAAGACACATAATACAGCTCTCAGGTGAAATACTCGTCCCTTTGTGTTTTGGAGAGCCTTTGAGTGGGTTGGGCTGGTGGCCACATTCTAAAGTCTTGCAGCTGTGGTCAGGCTGAAAAGAAAGTATGTATTATTGCTATGTGGTATTGGGCGGGTGGGGGGAGGGGAGGAACACAGAATTCGGAGTCATAAAGCCTATAATAAAAAGAGTAAGAATAAATAGCTTTAAGACTTGGAAACCATTTTCCTCACACATACAGGATCTCGTTCAACCTGAGGTCCAACCCAGCCTTGCTGCTTTTTGTATGGCCTTGGACAGGTCCCTACCTTTGTCTCTGCATCAGGCTCTTCCTCTGTAAAATGAAACAATTGATTGGGGCTTCTCAACCTGGAGTCTGTGAACTTGTTGTTTTTAATATTTTGGTAATTGCATTTCAGTGTAATTGGTTACCTTGGAAGCTAGGTGGCACAGCAGAGTCAGGAAGACCTGAGTTCAAATCGAGACTCAGATGCTTACTATCTGTGTGATCCTGGCCAAGTCCCCTAACCTCTCTCAGCCTCAGATGTTCTCATCTGTAAATTGGGGGTGGGAATAGCACCTGCCTCCCAGGATTGTTGGAAGGATTAAACTGCATCGTATATTCATCGTGCTTTGCAATCCCCAAGTACTTCTATTCCTTTGTAATCCTATGTATTTTATTTTATGCATTTAAGAGCATCATTTGGAGAAGCAATCTGTTGACTTCACCAGACTGACCAAGGTAACCCCCTGTACCAGATGGTTCTTGAGGGCCCTCCCAGCTTTAAATTTTATGATCTTCAAAATGTGGCCAGTCAACTGATTGTCAATCAGTAAGCATGTCTAAAGCACCTACTGTGTGCTATCGCAACACAAAGACGAAAGTGAAATCACCCCTGCCTCCAGGGAGGTCGTATTCCATTAGGAGAGACCTTGAAGTGGCCAAACAACAAAATGGGCTTGGAAGAAGACACTAACGCCAGGCACTAGAAGGGGGAGGAGCTCTATGTTGGTCTTATACAAAGCAGGTCTGATGACACGGGGCAAAGATAAATGTCCATTGGAAGGAATGGAATGGAATATGGAGTTGAGGAGTATCTGAGGAAGGCGAACCCCGCTGAGGTTCTGAAGAGGGAGAAGGAAGGCCACTTTCCTCTGAGACCATTACAGAAGGTTCCATAGAGGAAGCAGTGCCTCCTCCAAGTCTTGAAGAAAGACAAAGATTCTAAATGTGGAGATAAGGGGGAGGGCATGCCAGGCATGGGGCACAGCCTATGGAAATACACAAAGGAGGGAGATGGCATCATAGAATTCAAGTAACAGCAAGTTCTTCAGTTTGACTGGGAACAATGTAAAAGGAAGCTGGAAAGGTAGGCTGGCATCCCATTGGGGGGTCCTTGAGTATTTTATTGCTTGTTCTCCCTCTCATCAGAGTGTAAGCTTCTTGAGATCAGGGGGGACCTCTTGCTTTTGCTTCCTATTGGCAGCCAATAGTAAGTGCTTAATAAATGCTTCTGATCTTTTAAACATCAACTGAGTGTGCATTTTATCCTGGGGCAGGAGGGATCCAGGAAGCCTTTCTGCCAGGGGAGTAGCACAGTTTGACCTGACCTTTTAAGAATGATCTTATCTGCTTCAAGAACAACTAAAGTGTAGAGATAGTGAGGTCAAGGATGCCAGTTAGGGTTTGGGAAGCATCATCATCATCATCATCATCATCATGAACAGCCAGTACTTCTATATAACCTGTAGCAAAGAGAAATAGGTAACTTTACTGTCACAACAAAATCTGCCTTCATAACGATGATACTTTGAATTATCTGTCTCCCACTTGTGGTTTCAGTAGTTTGAAGATTGTACGTGCCATATTTTTAATCCTAGGTCAACTGGATTGTAATGGGCAATCTCATTTAGGGGAGGGGCATAGGTTAGACTAGCTGGTTGTTGAAGCACGTTCCTGCTCTGTGAACCTATGACTCTTATTTTAATGGGGGGATCATTATTTCTGTACCACTTAGCAGCTTCCTCCTGACTTGAAAGTACTTTTCACAGTATGGGTTCTTGATGGAACAGAAGGGGTTGCACGCTTCACACACACACACTCACAGCGGCACACACACCCGCCCCTGCAAATGCACAAACATATACACAGAGTTTCCTCTCCTGCCCTCTCACTGCACGTGGACATTGACAAGTTTATAGATTGCTGAGCTCAGACGGCCCTCCTTGGGGGGGGGGGGGCAAGCCAGCACTGCTGAGGCACCTTTGGCCTCTATTCCTCGAGAAATGACAGATAGTCAATAAATGACCCCATGACCAAAAGAAGAGGCTGACAAGAGGAAGGAACTGCCCTGATTCTCCATCTAGCAGCCAAGACCTGGGTTTAAATCTGGGGCAGGTTTTAAAGATGTTGAAAATTGTTTGTCCAGGTTTCCTTAGCGCTTGTGTTCCTGGCAGAACTGGTCTTCCACCTGCCCCAGCTTTTCTCCGTGGGCCAGTGTATTCTGGTTTCAGGTTGGACTTTGTCATCTCATTTCATATTTTTGGCATCTCAGATACTAGAATCTACACAATACGTGGAGTCTACAATACATCCTTTCTCATCTCTAGAAACTTCTAGTTGACATGGCTGAGATAAAATAAAATGATCTTTCATTCACTCATTGAGGTCATCCTTGAGCTATCATATCATAAGGAGGCAGTGTGGTATATTTCATAAGCCCAGTTCTAGATGCTGTTGGGAATACAATGAACAATAAATCAAAATCCCTGTCCTCATGGTGCCTACAGTCAAGTAGATTCAACCTGTCTTTTGTCTCATTTACAGTATGAGCTCCTGAAGACTAAGAAAGTGGTATGGCCCTAGTGTGAAGGGTGTAGAAAGACATGGATTCCTGTCCCACCTCAGACACTCACTACCGTATGACCTTAGGCAAATCACTGCCCTTTTATGGGCCCCAAGTTTCCTCACTTTTAAAATGAGATTAGACCAGATGACTTTAGGCTCAAAATTTTAGACCTAAATATAAGATGTAAGGGAAAAAAAGATCATAGGATCATAGATAAAGAGCTTGAAAGGACTTCAGAGGCCATCTAATTTAACCCTTTTGTTTTATGGTGAAGAAACCAAAGTCCAAGGATCCCAAATGACTTGTCCAAAGTATGAATGAATGAATAAAAAAAATCCAAGTTCTTCCTATGTGTTGGGCACTGTACTAAATGCTGGGGGGGGGGGGAATGAAGCCAAGCAAGACTGATCTCTCCCCTCAAGGAGCTTACATTCTACTAGGGAAAGACAGCACATGTATCTAATTTTGGAAAGGGGGCCAGATGTGTGACTTGGAATGAAGTTGGCCAGAAAGCAGTGGGCAAGGCTCGACTGGGGCCCAGGTTCTTTGAATCTGTAGCCCCTCTTCTTGGCCACCACACTGTTCTGCTTCCTGGCTTCTAAGAATCCCCAATGTAGCTGGGGCAACATGACAGGTGGGTGACCCCCATGAGGACAGGAATTTGGTTCCATGTTTATTTCCAGTAGCATCCAGGGCAAGGTTTTGCATGGAATAATTGGTCCCAGAGTATTTGGTTTCGCCCCCCACTAATACTTTTATCTTGTAATTTTGTGTGATTGTGTTTTATCCTAAGCTTCCTATGTCCCTTCCCACCCAGCAGAGTTGATGCATAATAAGTAATTGTTGACAACTCTATAAATATTTGTTTAATGAGAGAATGTTTTGTATTTACTTAATGAGAGAATTTTAGAGTTGAAAGACTAACTTTCAGCTCTAATATTAGACAGGACGTGAGGGGTAGAGACCATTTAATTAAGACCCTCAATTTTTCTTTTCTTTTAAACAAACATCCATTGTATTTCATTTTTATTTTGAACTTAGCAAACAGCAAATAAAATGAACATTTATTTCCACATACATGTTAGGAGGAAAGGAAATGATTGTACGTGAACCCAGGAATCTCCATTATGTACCACTTGCTTTTCTTTTAAAGAATTTAATTAATTCAACATTTAACTTTCAAAGCTGTCCTGCTTGTCTCTGATTCCTTTTGTTGTGTTCTCTCATTTAAAAAAAAAATCCTAACTTCCCCGAACTCTCCTCTTCACTTCCCCAGTCTCATTGGGAAAAAGAAAAGAAAACCCCTTGTAAAAAAAATGTGTTGTCAAGCAAAACAAATTCCCAAGTTGGCCCAGTCCAAAAACGTGGGTCTCATTTTGCATCTTCAGTCCATCATGACCTTTTTGTCAGAAGGCAACTCCATATTTTGCCAGTGAGGCACAGGGAGATGAAGTTAATTACCTAAGTGTCAAAGTACTTTTCTTTTAAATTTTTTTTTTTAAATTAGGCTTTATTTTATTAATTATCATTTACTTTTTACTCCCTCCAACTTTTCCCCTGAAAAAAGAAAAAGAAAAGAAAAACAAAACTCTTGTAACCAAGATGCACAATTAGGCAGAGCTGTGTCCAAAAATGTGGGTCTCATTCTGCACATTTGGTCCCTTACCTCTCTGATTCGAGCCACGTAGCATTTTTCTTTGTGAATGCCTTGGACTTGTGGTCCGCCATATTGTTGTTCAGAGATCTTAAGTCTTTCAGTGTTGTTCCTTTTTACAGTGCTGTTGTTGATTATATTTCTTCTTTTTATAGTTAATTTGGTATATGTTGAGGCCTGGATCTGTTGCTTTCCCTGATACCATGTCACCCTTTCTCACAGCACAATAGTATTTCATTGTATTCATGTACTATACTTTGCTTAGTCATTCCCCAGTAGATAGGCACTTCCTCAGTTTCCAGTTCTTTTAACACCAAAAAAGGCACAACAGTAAATAGCTCTGTACATTTAGGCCCTTTTCCTTTTCTTTTTCTGATCTCTTTGGGGTATAGGCCTAAGCAGTGCTGTATATTTATTTGTATTTATTCTTCCATTGATTTGGCATGTATTTACTTATGTATTTCTTACCTTCTCTGATAGCACGTCAGCTCCATTAGAGTACGGATTATTTTGTTCTCTGTGTTTGTATCACCAGAATTTAGCACAGTCCTGGCACACGAGAGGTGCTTAATGAATTTTGGTTGATTAATTGATTATGCAACTGTTTTGTGGCATCCTCTGCAGTCAGGTTAGAACGCCAGGCAGTGCGTGATAGCATCTGGGCCCAAGGGAAAAGAACAAGGAATAGGAGGTACACGGGGTTCTTTTAACGGTGTGTTTTAGCCTTGGCTTTAAGAGCAAAGGAAATATTATGATATAGCATAAGAAAAACGGCTGCCACAGTGTTTCAAGTTTTAGAAAGCACTTTGCAGACATCTCATTTGAGCTTCTAAGATGCCTCCTTTGGGTAGTATTACCACCCCCATTTTATAAACGAGGCACCTGAGGATTACTAAAGTGACTGGCCCTCAGCTATCAAGTGGCAGGAGCAGGATTTGAACCCAGATGTTCCTGACTATAGTCACTAGGCCATACTTCCTTAAATCCAGAAATGGCTGATTAATAGAAATGCTAGTGTAGTGAACAAAAGGTAGAGCTTCTTTGGAAAGAGCCTCAGACTAGGGGGTCAGAAGACCTGTGTTTTAATTCCACATTCATTGTGAGACTTTGGACAAGTCATTTCCTGTCCTTGAGCTTCCTTCTCCTCGATCTTCAAGGTAGTTCATCGTAAATTGTTTCTGAAATCATGCCTAGCCTAGCCCAACAGTGGTTCTCTAAATCTTAGGGTGTGTTTGACTTTAAGGAACCCACGTGTATAAAAACTTGAACTTACAAAGCAGATAAATTATAGGTTGATTTGTTTTACAAAAGATCTTTCATCATTCCCAGGGATTCTCCACAGGATCCTTTAAATAGTCAGCTCTCCTGGTGCATCTGGGATATAACTGGATTGACAGAAATTGGATTTATACACACCCTTCACATGCTAGAATAGCTCCTAGGCAGAGGAGCCCAGCAATTTCTAATGATATTCCATCTATTTTTAACATCTAGTCAGGATTCAAGTTCTAAAAGCCGTAACCAATTTAAGATACTTCAAATTATGTTACTTTAATAAATGGTATTGATATTTAAATTATAAGTGACACCTTCACAAATATATTTTACCAACCGAGGACAAATAAGGTACATTTGGGGGACATAATAACTGGTTCGCATCCTGTCATAGTTGAAATTCAAGTTCAAAGCCTGTCCTGTGCATAATGGTTTAGATTTTAGACTGATTCCCTTTGGCTGCAGAGGAAAGAAGTAGAAGCAATGGGTGGATGTCACAGGGAGGCCCATATCTGCTGAAAACACTTTGTAACAATCAGAAGGGTCCACTTTTGCAGTAGCAAAGAAGTAGAAATTGAAACAAAGTAAATACTGGAAGAATGGCTAGACAAGTTGTGGAACATGAATGTAACAGAATGTTACTGAAGCATTCAGAGAAGCGTGAGAAGACTTATATGATCTGAAGCAAAGTAAAGTAAGCAGAGCCAGGGAAGCATACAATGACTATGATACTGTAAATGGAAAGAACAGCAACAGCAAAAAAAAAAAACAAAAACAAAAACAAAAAAACTGAGCACTATGTAATTATAAAGGCTAGGCTTGGTTTTAGAGAAGAGATGAAAAAATGGACCTTTCTCCCTTCTTTGCAAAGGTTGGGGGCAGAGATTGATAGTCTGTGGATGTGCAATATTACCTTTACTATTAAACAAAGTTGCTTTGTTAGTCTGAGCTGTTTTTCCTCTCTCTTTTATTCCCTTCTCTGAGGAAAAGAGAAGGATATATACTAAGAAATGAGAGTTCTATAAAAACAAAAGATGCCAATACCATTATTTTTTTTAAAACACTTAATCCGAGCTGCCCCCAAATAAAATACTCTGCTATATGAGGCGGTGAATTCACCATCATAGGAGATCTGCAGGTGAACCTGAATGACTAACCAGCCAATCAAACAAACGTTTACTACACACCAGTCACTGTGCTAAGCTCTTTGGCTACCAAAAAAAAGAAAAAAAAGACAAAAACACTATCTTCTCTCCCATGGAGCTCGCGTTTTAACTCAGAGACAACATGCAAATTAAAGGTGCATACAAGATGTATAGAAAGTAAATGAAAGGCAACCATATGGATAGCTAGGAAAAAGCTCATTTTTTGTCCCTATAGGGAAGTTTCCATACGGTGACCATTCACACCCCGATTTTAAGACAAATTCAATCTTGGAAGTCCGAGCCCTTGGTTGCAAGCTGAAACCTGGAGGGAATAGCTTAGCAATGCCCTAGCTTCAGTGGAAATTGGGTCAGCTTTCTGGAGCACTTCTCCAGTATCCCTGTCACCAGCAGAAACCCTTCCTGAGAGAGGAGCAAATGAGCCCAGAGTCATGCCCTCTCCTGCTCAACGTGTCAAGTACACTCCCAGAAAGCAGTGGTTTTATGAGTAAGGGCACTTGATATTAGAAGCTTCCATACCATTGAAATTTGAAGTGCATGGGATCCTAGCTTTAGAGATGGAAAGGACATCAGAGGCTCTCTGAACTGTGGCCCAGGGACATGAAAAGATTTGCTTAAGATCGATCACACAGGTACTTGAGCCCAAGACATAGGACCACAATAACTTTAGGGATGAAAGGGACTTTCAAGGTCATCCAGTCCATCCCCCTCAATTCATGGTTGAGGAAAGTGAGCCCAGGGAGTTTGGGACTTACCCACATGTTTTTTGCACCTAAGGGAAAACCATTAGCCCACTGACTAGGAGGTTATTAGTTTGTTGATGAAACTGGACCAGTTAGCCAACCCCAGAGCAGTAAAGAATAAATCTGTGCCCAGATATCTATAGGATAAAAACCAAGGCAACTGAAATGAGTCATCATTCAAGAGGTTTTCAACAATCCAATGGTGGCTCCCTAATTTTGTGAGAAATTCAATGTGGAGAATTTGGGAGGTTGAAAAAAAAATCAGTGACTTGAATTCTTGAACTTCATAAATCATCTAGATCTCTGTGAGAAAGAAAAAAAATAGCATAATACAATGGAAATAGTGCTGTCATTGGATTCAGGAGACCTGGGTTCAAATCCTGGCTCTACTACTTACCACCTGTGTGACTCTGGTCAAGTCTTTTAGCCTCTGTGCCTACGTTTCCACATCTGTAAAATGAAAGAGTTAGATTCAGTGACCTGATGAAATTCTGGCTCTAGATCTCATATCCAATGACATTCTCATGTTCCTTTGAAAGAAAAACATACACACACATCTACCCACTTAGAAAATGGACGGTGTATATGAGTCATTCAATGAAGAAGGAGAAAAAATATGGTATCTTAGTAGAATGAATGGCAGGAGATGGACGAATGATGGTTTTGTCCGTTGAAAAAGGAAATAGGGAGTGGAGAAAAAAAATCGGCGGGACCTTTGGGTCTCTTTGAATGTTTCAGAGAGCTAATGTGCATTCTTGCCTGAGAAAAGTTGCCCAGAAAATGTCCATTTTCCAAAGCCACATGAGAAATGCAGACGTGTGGATTTGAAAATCAGGCGTGCTTAGGGTAGAAGGGACCTGCTGATGCTCTTGCAGGCTGGAAGGGTTAAAGAAACTTTCATTATCACGCTCTATTAAGCCAAGACCAGGAAACAATTTCAAATCAACACTCGGATCTGGGGAAGGATTGTGGGCCCTTTTATAGGATGCCTCAGATCTGTGCTCTCTATTCACACATGCTCACTTCCAGCTGTTGTCATTGAAATCCCCCATAATCTCCCAGGGTCAAAGGGCAGTCATCCATGACCATGGCAGTTAAAAGGTGACACCGATTTCTGTTGTCAAATATTGGCCCTTTTCTCTTTCAATCACCCCCATCCGACTTTTTTCCCCGACAAGAGAGATCGAGCCTAGAATTGTATTACATGATTTTAGAGTCTTAAAAGTGTTCATCCATTGTCCTTAACATGACATGACTGATCTAATTCAGCAGTTCTCAGACTTTTTGTTCTTGGGACCCATTTGCACTCTTAAAAATTATTGAGAACCCTGCAGAGAACTTGTTTAGGTGAGCTATCTCTATCAGTATTTACTGTATTAGAAATTAAAATGAATAAATGTTTAGTATACTTACTTATTATCTTAAAACAGCAGTAATAAACTTATTACATGTTAACACAAAAACATATTTTTGTGAAAAATAACTCTATTTTCCAAAACAAAAAACTTAGTGAGAAGACTGGCATTGTTTTACATATTTTTTTATTTTTGCAAATTGGCCTAATAGAAGACAGCTGGATTCTCCTATCTGCTTCTGCTTCCAATCTGTTGTGATAGGTTGTTTTAGTTGAAGTATATGAAGAAAATCCAGCCTTGCGCAGATATGGAGTTGGAAAAGCAAGGACTATTTAATAAGCAAGTCACATCTTAGTTTAATTATGAAAATAATTTTGGCCGCATGCACCCCCTGGAAGGGTCTCGGGGATCCCCCAGGTAGCTGAAGGCCACATCTGATCTAATTCAACCTGTGCTATTCCACAAAGAATTTTCTGTTATGTCCATAAAAACTTTGTGTGAATGCTAGGCGAACAGATTTCTCAGCTATTTGATGGACAGGATTTGGTGCCTGGTATAGATCTCCCAGAGAAATTTCTTTTTATCTTTTTGTATTATGTGCTTTATTTCTTACCTCTCTCCTTCATAATCTCTTCCTTTAAAATGCAGCTTAGACATTATCTTCTGCATGCTTTTTTCTAATCATGGTAAGTACACATCTCCTCCCTCCCAAATACCTGAACCATTTGGTAAATGCTTATATTTGTTCACTCAGACTGATTCTGCACATACTCACACGTCCCCTTGTTGTCTTCCTTATTGGAATGTAGGCTCCCTGCAAATGGGGATGGTTTCATTCTTTGTGCTTTTATTCCTGGCATCTAGTCTTGTGCCTGGTGCATAGTAGGTACTTAAAAATACTTTTTAGTTGATTATATTGCAATGTGTATAGTGAATTATTTATTCAGTTGACCCTTGTTAAAAGAGTAGTATATGTGTGTGTAAGATACCATGTTCATTACTAATTATAGTTAACAACCATTAATTTTTAAAATAAAAATGTAGCAGTCACTCTAGCCAAGGCTAAGTAGCTGAAAATGGTTTTCTCTTTTTTGTACATCTAAATCTTAGACAATTTCATTTGCATTCTGGGAGGAAAAAACAAACAAACCTAAATCATGCACCTGACAATATATAACCATTAATTTTTTTAAAATATACTCCATGAACTTGGGGAAAAAGCTCATACTAGGTTCATACTCTGTCCCTGCCACTTACTACCTTTGCGACCTCGAGTAACTTAACGTATCTGGGCCTCAGTTTCCTCAAGTATAAAAGAGAGTTGAAATGAGTTACCACAAAGACACTTTATGCCGCTAATGTCTTTGATCCTCTGACCTTGTCTTTGTGACCAATGGGAAAGTCATCTAACTCTCTGGGTCTCAGTTTCCTCATCTGTAAAATAGGCAATGAGTTTGGACTGGATGACCTTGAAGAAGGTCCCTTCCAGTTCTAAATCAGTGATCTTTGGGATAAGTTATCTGTACACATGCACACACATATACAACCCTTCAAGTTTATGGCATATATTTGGTGATGATTCAAATCAGTGCTACTTTAGATTCAGGAAGTCAGTTATCTGACCCTGTAGATATTTTCCTCTCTACCCTTCTATTGCACAGCTCAAATCACAGATGGCCCAGTGAATCTGTGCTGAAAGAGCATAAATAAGGAAAGTAAGGTTTTTTTCTCTTTGATTATGTAAGTGACCAGGCAGGGACCTCACACCAACCAATGTAATGACTGGTTCGTGTGAAATAATAAGTTTCCCATAGAGTAAGAGATAGTAAGTTGCCTTCTTCCTTCTCTGTTATTCTTCACCTCTCTAGATAAAAATCCATTTATAGACCTGGGCTCATCCATTTACAAGTAAGCCAGTCCATCTGCAGATTGACAGGCTTGTGCTTGCCCAAATGTTAGAGAACGGGGCAATTAGGTGATGCAGTGGATAGAGCACTGCCCCTGGAGTCAGGAGGACCTGAGTTCAAATCTGGCCTAGAAATGTAACGCTCACTAGCTGTGTAACCCCAATTGCCTCACCCAAAAAATAAAAACAAACAAACCAACAAAAAAACCAAAACCAAATGTTAGAGAATCCCTCATTCAGGGGACACATGGGAAACAATGAAATTCACTGTAAAATGCTTTTCAGTTAAGAAAAGGTTCATTTAAAACATGCCAATTTCATTAAAGTCAGGCTAAAACAAGAAAAGTAGCTTTTATTCTTTTGGTAGGATCCTTTCTGTTTTGCGTTTTTTAAAGATAGTTATTATTGACTTTTGTTCTTGTATAAAATCATTTTCCCTTGATTCCCTGCCCCACTCTGAAACAACAATGAAATAAACAAAAACTTCAGCAACAGCACACTTAAAGACAGCTGGCTGTGTATACAGGATTCCACACCTGTAGTTCCCACCTCACATCTCCACTGAGAGGAAGACTGTCTCTTTCCTTCTCAGTTCTCTGGGACTAGAATTGTTCATTGCAATTCATCCTTATGGGATTGCCTTTTTTTATTATTTTTTTTTGGGGGGGGGGCTAGGCAATGGAGTTAAGTGACTTGCCCAGGGTCACACAGCTAGTGAGCATCAAGTGTCTGAGGATGTACTTGACTGCCTTTTGATGTCATTGTTTACATTATTACAGCTGTGGTACGTATATTGTTTTTCCCTTCCTCTTTTCTTCATTCTTCTATTTCTTGAAATTCTTCATATGTGTTATTTTTTTATGACCCAATAATACTAAATAACTTTTAGAAAAATATTTCCATTGAGTTAAAAAATACCTTTTGCTATCCTAATTATGTGTGAGCTTCCTCTTTAAATTCAGCATGAGTTTTATTTTTAATTGCATGAGTCATTTTTTAATCCCTGAGTCATACTTTTCTCTGAGCTTGGGCCAGATGGAGGTGAGACGGTGCCCTGGAAATAGTCTTGTATGTGGAGACAAAATGCTGGGGTTCAGATTCTTTCTCTGATACTTACAGGGTGTCACGGACAAGCCTCTTAATGTCTCCAGGCTTCAGCTTCCTCTACTGGCTGACTTCTAAGAGTGCTTCCAGCTCAAGATTAATAAAGCCTTGGGTTTTAGCGTGTCGAGGGGCAGGCCTGTTTAAAAATGTCTGGCTTCTCCAAGTAGAAGTTAAAAAAAGGTATAATTCCTAATATCCCAAGTGAAAGATGAAAAATTAAGGAATGCATGCTAATTCTTTGTCTACTTGACAAAACTGTTTAAGGAACTAGGGCCATGTGGCATAGAGAAGACTCAGGGAGGTCATGATGAAATATCTGGAGGGTCAGACCACAGTCTGCATTGTTTTCCATTCAGTTTCGAGAGCTGTGAAAGAAGTCACACAGTCCATTGAAGGGGCCTTGTGGAAGGTTTTAGGAGGACTCAGACAAGAGTTCCACAAGATGGGTATCTGTGGATGATTTGCAGTCTCCATGGTTGGAGGTATTACTGATCACTGATGAGATCCATGAAAGACAGAGGCAGGGTGGCTTCATAGATAGAGCACTGGACTTGGGGTCAGGAAGACCTGCATTCCAAGTCTATACTAAGACACTAGCTGTGTGACTTACTTCTTTTTGTCTTCATATATTCATCTAGATTTCCCTTGAAACTCTAGATCTATGATCATGTAATTATCATTGTCAGCCCTGTTTGTGTTGAGTCACTGGGAGATTGGTGCTGGTTTAATCCAATATTCTTCCCTTATTAACATTGTGGCTAATAGAAAGATGGGCAAAGCCTGGTAGACGGAGGTCTCTGGATTCATTCAACTCCCTCATCTTTCTCTCCTATCCATCTTGAAGAGTATGTCAGAGTGAACAGTGTCCAGCTCTAACATCAGAAAACCTGGGTTGGAATCGCCCCTTAGATACATATTAGCTGGGCAATCAGAGTCTTCCTCTGATTAATGGATATAATAAGTAGTTGTACTATCTCCTTTCCAGGATTCTTGGCAGGAAGTACCTCACAAACGTGAGTTATTACTGGTGAATGTTTATTGACTAAATACAGAAAATGTCCAAATAGGCTTTTCAAACTGGAAGCCTTACTTGGTTAGACTGCCTGGACCTTGATTGACTATGTACATTCGGCTCACTGCCCTCTTCATCTCTCCCACCCGTTCCCAGAGGCTGGACATAAAGAGGAATTCAAAGGCTCTGTTGCCTCTTGCACTTATGACTGTAAGCAGTCATGTGCACAGATGTGAAGGGTATTCCATTATTCATTCAACAAACATTAACTGAGCCAGAGGCTGTGTGTTAGGCACCATATGGGATACAGATGCTGCTCTCAAGGAGCTTCTATTTGAGAGTTAGGATGAGGGATGCGTTAGAAAGAGCATTTTCCTTGGAGTCAGAGGACACTGCCATGGTGTAGTCATGGATGGGAAGGCCACTTCCCTTCCTTGATCTCATTTGTTTCATCTTTAAATGGAGCAGTTTAGACCAGATACCCTCTACAGCCCAAACTAGCCTTTAATCCTTGCAGGGGAGATAGACCAGGTAAGCAAATGCTAATTCTATGGTTTTGAACTCCAAGATTCCCCTCTCTGAGAACAGTCTCCTTTCCCTCTGCCTCCTTCGCCTGCTCTGCCTTCAGTATAACCTGTAATCCCTCCATCCTGCTCTGTTCTCCTGCCTGCTCTGGCCTAATTTTCCTCCCTTCGATGCCTTGAGCCTGTAATTAGCCATGTTGTCCTTGAATCCCCACTCTCTTGATCTCATTCACACCAGGGTAATCACCTTGACTCCATTCCATCTTGCTCTGCCTTCCATTTCGGATCAGGTTTCCACTCAGCTTCCTGCTTGGTGAAATTCCTCCATATTGGCCTAAACCCAGACCCCAGCACAATACTCTCTGTCCATTTTTGTGCCAGGTTTCAATCAAGCATCTGCCAGGGATCTAGCCCACTTCTGTGGCTTCAATAATCATCTCTGTACAGTTCATTCCCAAATCTATATATCCAGCCCTCCTCTCTCTCCTGAGCTGCAGTCTCTCATCTACAAGGATCTACTGAACATCTCAACCTTAATGTAAACTAATAGCAGCTAGCATTTATATAACACTTTAAAGTCTGCAAAGTGCCTGTGTTAATTATCTCACAATAACCTATGAGAAAAAGCTGTTATTATCCCCATTTTGCAGATGAGGAACCAGATGATGAAAGAGGGTAAGTGATTTACCCAGGTGTCACATAGCTATTAAGAGTCAGAGGCAAGATTTGAACTCAGGTCTTCCTGAATCCTAAGTCTAGTGGTCTATCCACATGCCTCTTAACTTCCTCATGATATCTCCTATTGACATGTTAAAGCCCATACACCCAAACCAGATGACTTGCTATATCCTGAACTTGGTGTTGGATTTTCCTTTCCTTTTCATTCTCATAAACCAATCCTTCATCTGGAAGTTTTGCCCTCTTCATGTCTGCCTCTCAGAATCTTTTCTATCATGTGCACTGGTGTGTCAAAGTCCTTTTTAAAATGTAGTGCCCTGATACAATATGCAAGATAATACTACCCCTACTATTACTAATAATGAAACACCTAGCGTTTATATATAAGGTTTGCAAAATGCCTTATATAGGTGTTATTTGTTCTTTTCTTCACAATAGCCATGAGAGAGGGATGTGCTATTATTTTCCTCATTTTACCTATGAAAAAACTGAGGCAAACAGAATTTAAGTGATTTGCCCAGAGTGACACAGCCAGTAAATGTCTGGGACTGGATTTGAACTCATGTCCTTCTGACTCCAGGCCTGGTGGTCTACCCACCTTGCCACCAAACTGGCCCAAAAAAAGGGACCAGGTATTTATGAGTATACTTGAATTCAATTCAAAAGGATTTATTGTCTGTTATATAAAATTCCCAAATTAAAAGTCTTTAGGGAGAGCCCAGGCCTTCCATAGCTAATAAGCCTGGATATTACAATCATCCCCAAATACAAAGTTATTCAAATTAGATATACGAATGACAAGCAGCATTTTATAATGATTGTCAGGGATTACTACCTGCTTAGTATTTGTACGGGATTGGCTCAACATACCCAATAAGAAAAAAAAGCAATTAAAAATTGAAATAAAATAAACAGCTAACAAAAGTAAAAAAAAAATACAGGAAAAATCATGTGCCACATGCTGTCCTTAGTACTGGGGATATGAAGGCAAAAATGAAACAGCCCCTGCCCTCAAAGAGCTTACATTCTGTCAGTGAACACAGCATCATAATTCAATTATATATATACAGACAGAATAATTTCAGGATGGGGAAGAGAGGAGAAGGATGGCACTGACTGCTGAGGACCCAAGAATGACCTCTCCTCGAGGTGGTCCTTGAGCTGAATTTGGAAAGAAGCCAGGGACTCGAAGAGACACAATTGAAAAGGCAGTAGGATATCCGGGCATGAGGGAATTGGGAGGTGGAAGGAGAAGGGTGGCAATCTTCAGGTCTCTGAAATGCCAGGGCTGGCCAGTTTTGGAGGCTCCTGTAACTCCTGTTGGATATCTTTGGGATCATTGGAGCTCTGCCACCTTGTCCTGGGGCATGGTTTTCATTTGCCAGTGCTTCTTAGCCAGGTCCTACATGGACCATTATGGCGGATAGCACCTTGATGTGCAGTCACAGCAGGCCATCCCGAGGATACAAAGTATAGTCAAAGCTAATGGATTTCTAACATCCCCAATCAATGCCCAAACAAACCACTTGCATTGCCTGTTTTGGGGGTGTCTCTATCCCTATTCTATAGACAGAGTTATTTCCCAAGAAGAGGTTCCCAAGTATAAGTAAGTCTGTGAGACCTGATGTCAATATTACTGTCAGAGATTGGAGCGAGTAGAGTTACATTGACTTTTATTTGAACATTATGAATGCTGATCACATATATGGAAAATGGACAGGCATGTATATATTTACATCTACAATGGGTTTTCTTTTTTGCAATTTCATCTTTATAAGGTACTTCCGGTGTGGAAACTCCCTCCACCAATCTGTATCAGGAACGTCTCACAGTCGCTTGTAGCACTGAGGAGTTATTAAATGACTTTTTCAGAGTCATACACTTCGTAAAATTCTCTATTTTATGTCAAATTGGTCATCTCCTTTTAACATCAGACAGTAGCTCCCTATTGCTTCAAGAATCAAATGAAAAATTCCTCGTCAGTCAGTCAGAAATCATGTATTAAGAACTTGCTTATGTGCCAGGCACTGTGTGAAAGAGAACATTAAAAATAGAGTTCCTGCCCTGAGGGAGCTTCCATTCAAATAAAGAAGACAACAGGAAAATAATTATGTAGATGTAAGATATAGATGATACAAATGGAAGGTAGTCTTAAGGGCACCAGGGTTGAGGAGAGCGTGGCAAGGTCGAGGACTGAGAAGGTGGGTTTTGAGCAGTCTTGAAGAAACCAAGAGGAGGAAGTGTCTAGTGAGGACGTTCCTAGCTTTTCCTAAGTAAGGGGCTTTTATTGGGGGGGGAAGAGGATAGAGGAAGGATACAGCTTTGTGCAAGTGTCATGAATGCCAACTGCAAAACTCTCCTGGAACGCTTATCCTCATGGGGCCTTCATGTTCCCAAGTCTTCTTCCTAAATGTAGTTTTCTGACATCAGTTAATATTGTGAGGACACTATTGTGGAGAATGCCTTGTTCTCCAACTAGAAAAGAAGCACATCATTTATATATGCCAAATTCATGTTCTCGTCTATAAAACTGACTTGGTTTCATCCATGCTGTTAGAAGGAAAAAGAAGGCAGAAGGTCTAGGTGAAGAGAAAGACAGAGAGAGAGAGAGACAGAGAGAGAGGAGGGGAAAGAGAAAGTGGGGTGGGGAGAGTGACAGAGACAGAGATGGGAAAATAGAAAGTGGGGGGAGAGAGAGAGAGAGGAGAGAGAGAGAGAGAGAGAGAGAGAGAGAGAGTGTCTGTGTGTTTCTCTGACCTTACCAGTCCCTAGGCAAATCCAACTTTTTCCTTTCTTGCCTTTTAAAAAAAGGTAGATAGATGTGCAATCCCTGCCTGAAATGAGATTTCACAGCTATAGAATGGCATTTTCCATAATAACAGCTGATATCATCAAGGGTAAAGCTAGCTGCTTGTATTAAATGCTCATCAAAGAACATGGCTCCTTATATTCTTACCTCTTCAAGAAAGCCCCTGCTTCTCCCATCCCCTACCCTCCAGTGAGTATGACTGAATCTGGGGTATTGAAATCTGTTCTCTAACTGGGGCTTCGTTGAACACGACTTCAGTGAATGAACTGGTTTTGGGTTTTTTTTTTAATCATTTTAGATTAAATGGAAAAGGATCTTTCTCTCTCTCATTTTCAATCGCCTACCCGAATGCTTTTGAACAGTAGGTTCAGAATTGGGGTGAGAACCAGATCATTTAGCAATGCAACTTCCCCTGTATGATATACTTAACCAAAGTGTGTGTTTTGCCTGTATTTCTTTGAAGCATTATTCAAAAAGCCAACTGGGTGGGCACTCAGAATATCTAATCAGCCTTCCCACTGAGAAGCTTTTTAATGCTCACCTAAGGTTGGAATTTGGAATTAGTGAAATTTTCCATTTCGGGGAGGAGAAGACAAGCCCTTCTTTGACTTGCTCTGCAATCAAATGGAGCCTCGAGATTGGGGGGCTTGTTTCCCAAAAAGGCATGTTTATGATTTAGCTATTGTTCCTGAGAATGAAATATTAATCCGCTCAGGTCTTCTTAGGAATTACGGTGGCCACATCTTGGCAGGTCCTGCCTCACTCCTTGGGTTTCATTTTGTTTGCCGGCGTCTTCATGTTACCGTTTGCCAGTTGGTTTCCGAATAATAAGCAGAGGGTGCAATCCTAGTTTCCCGGGCACTTGCAGAAGCATGGGTATCTAGAGCAGAGGACTTTTCTCCTAGGACCCTGTGCCGATGGGAAGGAGTCCAGGTTGATGGGCTGTGCCATCTGATTAGGAGAAGACTTCCATAGATCTGCTGACATCACATCATCTCCCCACATCTTTTTAAAGAGACTTTCTGTTTGGAGCTTTTAAAAAAAATGTGATGATAATTGGGGAAAGGAGCTGGGCCTGTGATTTCTTTGATGTATATAGAGAAGACTCCTACTGGTACCAGTCAGCAGCTTCTCTGTAACAGTCTCAGAGAGTTACCAAGAGCATTAACATGGTCAATAACCTTCCCAAGGTCAAATGATCCATGTGAGTCAAATGGGATATAACTGATAATGATAATGAGAGGCCAAGATTTGGGCTCAGAGTTAGGAAAAGCTGCGTTCAAGCCCAACTTTTGACAAAGGGTGAATTTCTGAACCTGGATAGATCACTTGCAGTGCCCCAGGCATCTCTCTAAGGCTAATTTCCAGAGAAAGTGATAGAAGGGATGCTCTCCACCACTGAAGACACATTTCTAACCTGTCTCCGCCCCTAAATAACAAAATAATAATAATAATAATAATAATAATAATAATGATAGCTAGCATTTCTACGGCCCTTTAAGCTTCTCAAAGTGTTTTACAATTATTATTTCATTTTATTCTCATCACAATCCTGAGAGCTAGATGCTATTATTATCTTCACTTTACAGTTAAGAAAACTGAGGCAAGGTTGGCCTTCTCCTCATTAGGCCCTGCTGCTTCTTAACTTCCTCTAAAAATGTTAGTTTTATTAAAAAATCTATTCATCACATAGCTCTCAGTGACAGGATTAAAAGGGCCTCCCCTGTCTACAGTCTACCATCCACAGAACCTCCATCTCCAGTAGGTCCACCTTAAAATAAGGAATTTCAAAGATTTAAGGCCTTCTAGGGAGAACATGCACCAGCAGGCAGGCAGTGAATGTAAACCCAGATGAGCAAAAGCCAGAGATCAGCCTGGGATTTTCAGCCTTCACGATGAATTTCCTTGCTATTATGTGGCTCTGCGTTCTAAGTCAAACTCTTAACATAAATTGTGGCAAGATTCCTTTGTGAGGACCCATGGGCTTGGCGCGGGCTAAAGCTCATGGCCCCGCTAGGCAGGATCTTTTTAGTCTGCAGTGCCAAAACTTAAAGCAATTCTTCCTTCCCAGCTCCTCTAATCCAGTGGCTGGTGCCTCTGGCCCTTACTAAATATAAGTCAAATAAAACTTGCACAATCGGGTTGGGTTTTGTGTGGTGCAACTGACTCCATCGCCCCATGAAATGGAATTGTTGATTTTAAAAAAGGAAATTACCTTCTCAACTAACCCCTTCTTCCCCCCCACACACATAACCGCAATGGATTTTCTATGGACTAAGTCTCTGGGTTTTAGATGAGAAAACATATGAAAATTTTCTTTCAGATTCCAAGGAAAATCTCTCCTGTAAAGTAGGACCATAGGGAGAGGCATCAACCTGGTGTAAGTGAACGGAGAGCTGACCTCAGAGACAGGAAGGCCTGTGCTAGTCCCATACCTCACTGGTACTGACTGTGTCTCTAACTTCTCAGCGCCCCAGGCAGCCCAAGACGATAGGTTGTAATAAAAGGCACCACCCTGCAGTGGTAGAGAGAGCTTCCTCATGTGGGATTTCCCTGTCCTGGTGAGAAATCAGAAATCCAGGCTCAGTCCTTGGAGTGAAGGCAAAGTGTATAAAAATCGAATAACCCCTCTTTTTTTTTTTAAAGGCAGATCCATTTATAGCTTCCCTAAAACATGATAATTGCTTCTGTGTTCAGTTAGTAAATGCTGATTACTGAACGTTTTATTGATAGTATACTCTGCTTATGTTAGTTAGACCCCCTAGAAAGACACCCAACTTAACTGGATAATATTGTCATGAACCAATATTTTTTTAAAAACCATGACATGCTGAGTTTGATAAACACTCATTAGAATGTAAAAGGTCACCTTAGAGAGTAGGAAGTGGACCCTTTCACAACTCTTACTAAGCGGAAAATTCTTCACCAGACAAAGGGTTGGAAATATTGGTAGAGACAAACAAAAGAATTTCACTTTCATAAAATTTAAAAAAGCTTTTGCGCAAACAAAATCAGTGCAGATTAATAAGAGAGTAACACTGGTTGGAGAGTAGGAGCAGGATTTTTTGTCAAATATCCCTGATAGAAGTTTGGTATCCAAGACATAGAGGCAATCGATAACAAATATTTAACAGCAAAAACTATTGTCTCAGTTGCCAAAGGTTATGGGGGAAACAGTTTTCAGCAGAAGAATCGCAAATTGTAAATGACCATTTGAAATAATTAATAGAAATAGACGTATAAATGAAGATCACTCTGATGTGTCACTTGAATCCTGCACATTGGCAAAGATTGCAAGAAATAGGAATGGTCAGTATTGGGGAGGCTGTGAAAAGACCCATGCAGCACAGTGTCCTTAGGACTCTGCATTGGTCCAACTCTTCTTGATCTCAATTTGGAATTATACAAAATAAATAAATAAGTTATGATTAAACTTTTCATTCCCTTTGACTAATGGGTCCCATTATACCTTGAAGACATCAAAGACAAATAAAATACAAAGATCTAGTTTATACCAAAGTATTTTTGGCAACATTTTTCTGGGTGAAGAAATGAAAGCAAAATGGATGGCCATCAACAGAGGAATGAGTGTGTGGGGGTGAGAGGGAGGGGAAGCAGTGATATAGACATATAATGGAATATGATTTGCAATGAGATACAAGGAATAGGAGTTACTAGAGAAACAAGAGAAGACTTGCTTGAATTGATATGGAGTAAAATAAGTAGAACCTAGAGAATGATATAACAATGACTATAGCAATGTTAATGGAAAAATGTCACCAAAATGAAGCTAAAATCTGAGTAACCTTAAAATCTGGGATAGGCTCAGAGAGCAAATGATGAAACATATTCTTTCCTCCATATGGTGAAAAGGCAGAAGATGGGGACAGAATGTTGTATAGACATTGTCAGCTCTGTTCACTGTATTGGATATTTTTGCTAATTTTTCCTTATTTCAGCGGTGGCTGCAGTACAGAGGAAGGGGAGGCAGCTTTTTTTCTCCCCAAACTGTTTATGATTTAAAGACAAAAGGCATCAATAAAATGCATTAAAAACTAATTAAGTGCCAACTCTGTGCCAGGCACTGATCTAATTTTTAAAAACAGCCCTTCAACTCAAGAAGTGTACTTTATATGTGGGCATCTTTTATCAAGTAATCCTGAAAATACCTGCTGCTTATCCCATAGGGCAATTGTGATTTTTATGTTTCTTTTAAGAACCTTGGAAATCTCTCCTCTGACCTTGAGTTTAAAAATGGCCACTGAAGATGATCTTCCAGGGGCATATGTATAACTCGGAACCAAATTCCTGGGGTGTGAGAGACAGATAGAATCCCAACACTTTTAGATCAGAATCCATCTTGAGTTTGCAATTCAGTAACTCACATGTTCTCTTGCCATTCAAAACCTTTTTTTGTTCTACAATATTCCTATCATGAAGTGAGATAACAGACATGGTAAAGGAAATTAAGAAACTGATATAGTTAAAGAAATATTTTTGGAATGAATACATTTATTTTATCTTTCAATGAAAATTTTAAAAATTCAAGAAATTGTTACTGACAAACAATAGTAAGTATCATGTATATGTGGAGGGGGAGGAAAAAAACCCATGAGTTTTAAAGTTGGAGGGTTTAAGCTTATTTCTGTGTTTTTTCAGCAGCTGCTATTTTCCGATTCCCCCCTTCCCCACCCCCAGCCTGTGAAAATGAAGAGCACATCTTTAAGTCTTGTTTTGTTTGAATGAATGGGTAGATAATCTCGATCAGATGTTTCTTTAGAGAATCCTGTTTAAAACGATTATAGAACTGAGCTGTCCTACCCCCATTCCGACATATGATGCTTTCTTTCTCATTGTTAAGTCACCAGAGGTCATCCAAGGTAACCGTGTATTGAAATGGGCCTTTGTTTCAGGTTTCCTGTTGAATTTCTTTACCATTACAAAAATCATCCTGTTGCTGCCGGGTCGTGTTCACTTACCATAACCTGCAGACTTAACCACAAAACATCCTCCATGGGTCTTTCTGGCTGTGCCCTCCCCCATAAACAATAATTCAGGCTGAGTCAGAAACAAGGTCTTGGTCATGGGTCTGATCATTGTGAAACTGACATAGAGAGCCTGGGTGTCCAGGGTTGCCCACGGCTCTCCTGTTTATGACACTTTCTCTTTTGTTGTTTTTCTCTAGGACATTTGGGCTTCCAAGACAGTTTCGTCACATCGGGGGTTTTCAGCGTGACTGAGCTAGTCAGAGTGTCCCAGAGTAAGTATCCTTTCCCTTTATTTCATACCCACGTCTTCTAGCTTTGGACTAGTTCATTACCTGTACCCCCAGGGGTCCTTAAAACTTTCCACATTCACTCTAGATTCTTTGGAAGAATGCTGTCTCATGACAGCCAAGAATTTAAATCAGGAAAAGTTAAATGCTATATTGATGGGAGTCCTGGGAAAAGAACTGAAATCCTAATTAGAGAGGCTGTGTGGTATGTTGAATGACAGTTAGTAATAACAGCTAGCATTTGCATATTACAAAGCACTTTACAAATATTCCCTTATTTTAACAGCCCTGGGGGGATGTGCTATTATCAATTTCAGTTTTACTCTTGAGGAAACTGAGGCAGACAGGCTAAGTGGCTTGTCCAGGGTCACACGGCTGGTGTCTGAGGTAGGATTAAAACTCATGTCTTCCTGATTCCAAGTGTATCACTCCAGACATTGCCCCGCCTAGGTCTGTTTGTCAAGTTACTTACCCACTGGGTCTTAGCCTAAGTGTTCTCATCTATAAGATAAAAGAAGGTTGGACCAGATGACCTGTAAGGTACTTTTCAGCACTAGCTGTATGATCCTATGAGATTAAGGGTCTCTCCAGTTCCCTCATTTAAAGTGGGCAGTGGGGGAAATCTGGCAGTTTTCTCCAGTTCCTGAGACATTCTGCTTTGTAAAAAGATTTGGTTTTGACCTTTAAGGAATGCTAATGCCCACAGCATGAATGCCCCCCTGTTAAAAGATCACCACCAGTCTGCTAATACTCACTAACAATGGGGGATTAAGAGTGCCTGTCACCCCCCCCCCAGCTCCTCTGATCCGAAGGTGCATCCATTGGACGTCTGCTATGCCATAATCCAGATAGCCCAAGCGTGAGCTTGACGCACATACACACACATCCTTTCAGCCAGCCCTTGTTTTATTACTTTTATTGTCTTTACAATCCCAATGCCTGGTATATAGAAGGTGCTTAATAAATGCTTGATGTTTAACTCAGGGATGCTCCCAACTGAAAGAAGAACTGTGTAGTTTGCATCAAGAAATCCCAGAACCTCAAAGTTGAGAGGGAACTCAAGAGTCTATCTAGCCCAACCCAAACCTGACCAGTGGTTTCCTACCCTTATCTTGAAGGGGGGGATGGGAGGAGTCGAGAGGAGGGTCTGATTTCTATGAACAGAAGCCCATGTTACTTTGGGAGAGCTTGAGCTGTTGGGACATCTTTCCTTTGCATCCTTGGGATTTCCTTCTGTTCGTAAGAAAAGTGAATAAATACATCCGTAGCCTGTAATTTGTCAGTCACTCCTGGCCACGTATGTTCCAAGGAGGGGAGAGATAAATGGAGCAGTCCAGCCCTTGTTCAGCGTGCCATTTTGGATGCCCAAAGGAGCCAGGGAGAATGAGGCTAACCTTTCTTACTCAGCATCACTTAGGCCTTGAGACCTAAGATTCTGAATGTCCAATCCCACGAGAAAGGAAGACCTCGATTATTCATTGGTTTACTTTTCACCTTAACATAAAACTCCTCTCTCGGTGTCACTGGCTGTAGAGAGGACCGGATGCTCAGGTCTGACGTAGCTTCCCTTGACCATTTGTGGTTCCATGGAGGGCCCTCGATTCTTCCTGCTCTGATATCTGACTTCTCTCAGCCAGGGCCAAGATGACGAGTCTGTGGGGACTGGAGGACTGGGGAAAGTAGAGCACAGATGGCCAGGCGGGGAGGAGGGAGGTGGGATGCAATTGTATATGACAGTGATCTGAGGAGGTCAGGGCAGCAGAGGAAGGTGGCTGGAGGATAAATAAGGATTCCTATTTATTCTCCTCCTGGGGTGGGGAGAGGTGGGGTGCCTAGGAGCTAGGTTAAGACTGAAAACATGACAAGATCAATGCTCTAGAGCAAGATGGCTCAGAGGCCATCTGATCCAACTCCCTTATTTTACAGATGAGGAAGTTGAGGCCCGGAGATATTATGAGACTTGCCCATGGTCACTGTCATATGGCATGAAGTTCGTACTGCCACATACTTAAAGTAATAAATGTCATTATTACCCCAGTTCTACAGATGAGATAGGCAACATGATATAAGGGAAAAAACGCTGAAGATGAGGACACTGAGGCACAGATGATAATAATAGTTGTCTGTGCCTGCATCTCCTCATTTTCAGGTTTAGAGAGGGTGACTTGGATGAGGTCTCAGAAGCAGTCAGGAGATTGGAACTCAGGCGCTCTGACTCCAAAGCTCACTTTTATGCTGGGGTTTTTTCTCTTTTTGATACTGTAGTCTGCCTTTGAAAAACAAATCTCCCAGGGCTGCTGAATCTCGAGCGTAATTAATGGGAGAAAGCTGGCAAGATTGAAAGAGCTCGGTTCAGATCGTGGCAATTGTTTTTACTTTGTTTTGTGTTTTTCTTGGGGGGAGTAAGTTGTGTGGTCTTACCAAGTATCAAGAATGAGGGATAGAAAACCAAAGTGCTCCCCCCTTCCTCCCAAGGTCAAGAGGAAGTGAGAAGGGTCGCCAGTTTGGTGGAAGCGTCTCCTATAGTGAAATTATTGCAGGAAGGGCCGAGGCCCCCAGGTGGGGCTGGCGTGGACGCCTTCTTCCAGGGAAGACTCCTAGCAGGGAGCTGACGGGCCCATTGGAATACTGGCGTGAAGCAGCCCCGAGAACAGTTCTGGCTTTGCCAAGCTGCTTGTGGGACCTGATATGGATTCTCTGAGCTCGCTGCAGTCCGTGGTTTTGCGTCCTCTCCAGGACTCAATCAAATCCTGCCTCTCACTGATGATAACAGTGGAGAATAATATTCGCTTTGTTGGCTCAGTCATGGCCTTGGGCTAGGCTGAGGTCTGCGGCTCCCAGGGGGCTCCTGCCCCTCCCACCCAGGGCCCATTAAGCCAAGGGCATCTGGGGATTTTTCAAGAGCACCCTTTAGCTTGTAAACAGTGACAATCCCTTGGGTAGCATTCCGGAGGCCAGGCACCTTCCAGAAAGCCTTACCACTTAAGGAGGCTGCCATTACTGTGGTGGAGGCCGGAAATCAATTCCAAGACCCTTAGATGCAGCACCTGGGCTGGGCCACCCTGGGGAACACTAGAGTGGTTGTGCCCCCACTTGGATCCATCTGTGAGCTCGCTCTGATGCGAATCCCAGACCTTCCATCCTTCTGGCCCTCTGGGATGGTTCATAGTAGAGGACCCGCCTAATACTCTCTAGGCCTTGTGCTGACATGGATAGAGACTTGACCCATAATTTCACTGATCTAGGGAACTTCAGGATAAGGAAACTTCCTTCAACAATGGGTGGTCAACATTTTCTCTGCAATGTTGCCTTGGGGTACTGAGAGGTTCAGCCAGTCAGTCAACAAGCATTTAACTAATCTAATGGATAAGCATTTATTAAGCATCTACTATGTTCCAGGCACTATGCTAAGCACTGGACCTACAATTAAATTAAAAAAGCAAGCTCTTATCATGAGCCAGGTACTATCTGTATGAATAGCTAGGGATGCAAAGAAAGGCAAAATCATCCCGTTTTCAAAGAGTATTTGTAATGGGGCAACCAACATGCAAATAGCAAAGTATGTACAAGGTTAAATGACTTGCCCAAGATCAAACAGCCTTATGTCTCCTTGAAAGAAGGAGGAAAGGGAACAAACATTTGTTAAGCCCCTACTGTGTGCCAGGTATTGTGCTAAGCACATCACAAATATTATCTCATTTGGATCCTCACGACAACCTGGAAAGGGAGACGCTGTTGTTAATGCCCATTTTACAGATGAGGCAGCCAGAGGTTCGGTAATTTGCCTGGAGTCACTCAGCTAGTGAGAGTCTGCCCTAGTAAGTGCAGAATTTGATCTCAGCTCTTCCTGACTCTAGGCCCAGCGCTTTGTGCACTGTGGCACCCCCTAGCTGGCACAGTACCTTTTTAAATATTACTAATTATATCATAGAGTCATAGATTTTGAGTGGAAGGAACCTTATAGAGGCCATGGAGTCCAGCCGCCTGGCTTTCCAGATGAGGACCCTTAGGTCCAGAGAAATTGACATTCCCATGATCACACAGCTGGTAATGAGAAGATACAGGATGCGAACCCATGTCCTCCAACTACAAGTTTTCATACAACTGAGCTTTGGAGTCAGAGAACCTGAGTTCAAATCTCCTTACTGCTTCTGAGATCTCAGCCAAGTCACTCCCCATCTCTAAACCAGAAGATGAGGAGACTGAGGCAAACAGGGTGAAGTGACGTGCCCCAGGTCACATACCTAGGAAGTGTCTGAGGCTAGATTTGAACTCAGGGAGAGGCGTCTTCAGATGAAAATGATCCAGAAGTGGGGTGAGCTGTCTCAGGAGGTAGTAGGTTCCAGCTCCTCAATGGGGCTCTTCAAGAAGACGGGGTAATTATTTTCCAACCATGTTGAGTCCATCAGCCGATCAACAGAGCACCTACTGTGTGGCAGGTACTGTGCTAAAGTCAGGGAATTGAAAGGCAATTTGACATCATCACCTTATCCTGAGGAGTGTTGTAGATGAATTATTGTTCTGGTATCAGCTGGGCCAGGTGACCATGGAGGCCCCTTCCAGTCCTCTGACTGCTCCCCCTCCTCCGTCTCCCCTCCCTTGGTCCTGTCTAGCACAGCACTTATGGTCTTGGGGCTGGGGGCAGTGCCCATCGTGGGACATTTCCTGGAGTCTAGAGGGCCTTGGCATTCAGTCAGTGAGCATTTGAACTTGATATTATCATTCTTTGCCTTCCCCATCCATTTCCAGGGCAAAATCAGTTTTCGGCTCTTCTGCGATTTCTTCTAATTGGCCCCCTGCCCTTTGGATACTCCCTCATTAGGTGGCACTGGAGAATAACTGTGCAAAGGTTGTTGTTTTTCATAGGGTTCCCTAAAAGGTGGGGGTGCCAGAGAGACTCAAGGGGGTAGCTGCTGGCTCCAGTGCACAAATCCTGAGGTGACTAGGGCAGCCAGTGGGCACCCTCGCTGCCTGCAGCAGACTCGATGGCCGCTGCACTGGGTACCCTGAGGAGATGGAGTCAGGGGCTCCTACAGGCAGCCACCTGGGGAGGCTTTGTTCTCATGAGCTCTGGGCCCCTAGCTGGTAAAGGTCAGGAGCCTGTCTGAAAGAAAGAGGGAAAATTCCCAGACCAACTCTGGCTTCCTTGCCTCACTCCGCCAGTGAGGAGCCCCTTCACGAGGCCTATGTGTTATTCACTCTCCAGGGACACTGTGGGAATTCCCCCCACCTCTGGAATTCTGGATCAGCCCCCTTTCAGTTGAAATCAATCACTTAGTCAATCAACATTCAATTTTCCCCAAGTGATCACATGGTTAATGTTGACATGGAAAATCTCAGTGTTGCAGAAGTTTCGGTAGGAGGCAGAAAGGACAGGAAGCTTGAGACAGTGTAATAGAAATGATGATAATTCAGCAAGCCTTTGTAAAGTTCTGCCCACGTTCCTGGTGCTGTGCTGGAATTGTTGTTTGGTCCTTTCAGTCACATCCGACTCTCCATGACCCCATCTGGGGTTTTCTTGGCAGAGATACTATAGTGGTTGGCCATTTCCTTCCGTATCTCATTTTACAGATGAGGAAACTGAGGCAAACAGGGTAAAGTGACTTGCCTAGGATCACACAGCTAAGAAGTATCTGAGGTCAGATTTGAACTCAGGGCTTCCTGACTCCAAGCTCAGCACTCTATGCACTATGATGCCATCTAGCTGCTGAGGACACAAAGATGTAAATTAAACAGAGCCCACCCTCAAGGATCTTCTGTTTTATTGGAGAAACAATTCATATACCTATAAATCTATAATTACCTAATAATTTGAAGGAGGAGGGTACTAGTAGCTGGGGGGAGTCAGGAAAGGCACTTGCCATGGCCATGATAATAGAGTGGCAAACCTCGGTTCAAATCCTGCCTGACTGTGTGACCCAGGGCAAGGCACTTAGATTCTCAGGACTTCAGGCAGCTCTCTCAGAGTCAGAGTTGTAGGGAAGGGGTCGATCTGCATTGTGGGTAGAGTTTCCTCATCTGGGAGTGTCTGTCCCTGTCCTATCTTAACTCACCCTGAGTTCACCAAGCACTTCCTTCATCACTACCCTTTGAGGGAGGCAATACGGATATCACGTCTTTTTACAGGTGAGGAAACTGAGGCTCAGAGAGCAGAAGATGGCTAGAGCTTTGGACTTTGCCTCAGGAAGATCTGGGTTCAAATCCTACCTGAGACACAAGCTGTATGATCAGGAGTGACTTACAGAGCCTGTTTCCTCACCTCTAAACCAGAGATGGTCAGCTTGGCCCACAAGGCTGTTGGGAGGAACGAAGGCCGTGATAGATGTAAAGCATTTTTACTACCTCAAAGTGTTGTGTAAATGGAGACTACTGTAATTACAGTTGAAAGCACAGTGCTGGGCACACAGTAAGCATTTCATAAATGCTTGTTTACTGAAAGAGCCCAGGCTCTGGAGTGAGAAGCTGAGTCAGCGTGCCTCACATGAGTGCTGTGCCTCACTTTCCTATTTGTAAAATAAAGGGGTTGGTCTTGCTGGCCTCTGAGGGCCCTTCTTTCTTTAAATCTGTGATCCTACTACTCGTCCCTGGTTACACAGCCCATAGCAATTAAGGGGCACACCGAGAGGGATGGGGAGAACATGAATTCCAACCCAAGACCTCCAGCTCTCCAGAGCCAGCACTCTCTCCCCTGCACTGTATTATATCTGAGCCAAAGAAGAATCATCGCTGGCTTTCTCTGTGCTACAGAATCCCTAAAGTTGTTTTTGCATGTGACTGTGAGTGAAGAGACGGGAACCATCTGCTGAGAGATGTTCTTGCCTGATGGTGCATTCTCAAACAAAGACTTCTCAAGGAAGCCCTCTTGGATTGGTCCATTTCCCATGCATTTGCCACAATCTGGCCTCTCCTTGGAAGCTTGCTTACTGATGATGGGAGATGACCCCAACCACCCATCCTTCTATCTACCCATCCACCCATCCTTCCATCCACCCATCCATCCATCTACCCATCCACCCATCCATCCACCCATCTATCCATTAGTCCATCCATCCACCCCCCATCCATCCATCCATCCACCTGTCTATCCATCCATCTACTCACCCATCCTTCTGTCCATCCCTCCAACCATCCACCTATCCATTCACGCATCCACCCAACAACCCCTCCATCTACCCATCCTTCCATCCACCCATCCAGCCACCCATCTATCCATTAATCCATCCATCCACCCCCACATCTATCCATCCACCCATCCATTCACTTATCCACCCACCCATCCTGCTATCCACCTATCTATCCATCCATCCACTCACCCGTCCTTCCATCCCACCCCTCCATCCATCCACCTATCCATTCACGCATCCACCCAACCACCCCTCCATCCACCAAGCCATCCATCCACAGCTTCTTTTTACTTTGTAGCCAGCTGTACCCCCATGTGTGGCTGTGTGTCTCTGCATGTTAGGCTGTTAATTTGCTTTCCTGATGCTAACGTCCTCTGAAAAATTCCCTTGTCTCCCCCCACTTCCTTCAAAAGTGCTGACTCAGTCAGACCCGAAGTTGGTGGAGTGCTTTTTAAACCCTCCGCTATTTTCCTAGGAGAGGCAGGGAAAACCGCAGACACACAGAGGGCATTGTGGCTCTAGGCTGCATGTATTTTTCTTCTCTGCCCGTGGTTTCTCCATCCTCAGAAGCTGCAAGGGTTAAGTAAACTCCGAGGCTGGGGATGACTTCAGGGCCCTGGAATTTGGATAAAGCCAGGGTTCTCAGAGCCAGCAGTGGGTTCTCTGGGTGTGAAAAAGCCCTCCCAGTGACCCAGCTTGATTTGGGGTTCCGGTTGCCCTGCTGCAGAATCTATTAGAGCCCCAGCCACGGGATCGTCCCGGCCCAGCCGCAAGCAGGCCTGGCCTCCTAGAATGCTGCAGGATTCCAGAGCTGCTCGTCAGTGGGCCATGGGAATGGATGGAGTGGGGCTCTGTCTCCAGCCTGGCATGAGGTGGCACCCTAGTGGCTGCTCGGTGCCTTGAAACTGTGCTGTCTTCCTGCTGCACTCCCACACGAGCGGCAGCCTCGGTGTGCCCCAAGTGACATTTAAAAGCCACCCAAAGGCCAAGCCCTCCCAGGGGCCCTCATGAGGGTGAACTTTGGGGTGCCTGCCTACAGGTGTCCGGGGCTGAATAAAAGCAATTCGCTTCATTCCTTCTTACCAGAGGAGCGTGGTCAAAGAAAGAGTCAGCTCAGTTAAAATGCACATCAATAAAACTGGAGGTCTCTCAGTCCTTTTGCCAGGTGGACCCCCAGGCCTGCAGTGTTCTCCCTTCCCCCCTCCATCTCCCCAGATCCCTCGCTTCCTCACATGCCTCCTCCTACAGGAAGCTTCTGGTTCTCCCAAGTTGTTAGTGCAACAATTTTCCTACCTGCCCCCCCAAAATTACTTTGCATTCTATAAAATCTATTTTGCATGATCTTATCTGTACATACGTGCCCCTCTACAGTGCACCTAAAGAAATGTCATCCTATACCTTCCTGCCAAATATGGTTCGAGATTTAAAGCTGAATCAGTCAGTCAGTCAACAAGCATTGATTGATTAGGCCCTTACTACCAGGCATTGTGGGAAGTGCAGGAGAAGCCAAGAAAAAGCAAAATCAACCCCTGCCCTCCAGGAGCTTACATTCTTATGGGGGAGACAGCTTGAACATGCAGGAAATAAGATAGGGCAAATGAAAGGGACCTCCAAGGTCATCCACTCTGGCTTTCTATTTTTAAAAAGAGGAAACCGAGCTTCTGGTTTGCCTAAGCTCACACGGGGCTTTGGTGAAGGGCAGAGGGGAGGCACTGGGGCCTCTGACTCCAAATCCAGAGCCTCTTTTAACATGCCCCAGGATTTCTTTTCTAATTCAGGTTCCTTCCCACTGATTCAATTTAAGTGGATTCCACAAACACATACCTAGTATGTGCAGAGGGAAATATCACTGAGACCCTTTCTTTAAGGAGCTTTCATGTAGTGGGAGGGGCCATGATTCCCAGTATCATTTTAGAGCCAGAAAAGATTTTAAGGAACCTCAACTCCAACTCTCTCCTTTTATAGATGGTGACCCAAAGAAAGGGAAATGACTTTCCCAAGGTCACACAGGAAACCAAGATTCTAACCTCCCTTGTTCAGCAATCTTTTCATTCCAACATGTCACAAGCTTAGATTTGTAGGACATGTCCTAGACTTTTTTTAAACATATATATTTATATCTCTATACATACATACATGTATACATATAAATATATGTATGTGTAAGTATGAGGTAAACATACAGATCTACCTATATGTATATAGAAATACATATTATATATAGAAGAAATATGTATCATATGTGTGTGTGTGTGTGTGTGTGTGTGTATGGATATAAATCCAGCCTAAACTTTTTATTTTCTTTGAATGAGAGGTCCATTGGTTTTTTCCTCTCTTTAGTAATGAGAAGACTGCCATGCAGAAATTACCATTTTAAAAAATTGTCCCCATTGCTTAGCCAGCACGGATGTTTGAAATGGACCCTGTGGGCTTCAGCATGAGAGAAAGAGGGGAGAAAAGATTATAATAAAAAATAGATCGCAGGCATAGACCGAAGAGTTTCTGTGACCTTGCTTTTTGTCTGCTGTTCCACAATTCGATGGCAGTCCACTCCAGCCATGCTCTCGATCAATATTCTATTAAAGCTACACAAAAAAAGGTCTCCATAAACTTTGCGGTTAGCCGTGTTTATAAATGGAACTCAGCATAATGAGATGGTCAATAGCAGACTGTACTAGTCATTGCAGAATGAGCATAGCCCATTTTCTAGCAGGAGGTTTTCGGTTCAAGCCCGTCTAACGGGAGGGGACAGACAACATGGAGGAGACAAAGCAGAGGCAGACCTTGACAATCAAGTGGCCTTCTGGGCAGCTCAAAAATCTCCAATTGGGATTGTTCCCCACCTCGCCACAGTCTCTACAGAACAGAATCACCAAAGTTTATCTGCTCGACATAATTTTCCTCCCCCTTGTCTAATTCTTTTTACCTCAAATCCATTGTGACATTGGGAAAGATATTTTCATAGTTTTAATCAACTCTCAAAGGAAAATAAAGATGGAATCATACAGACTGCCATATTCTCAGGAAGAAAAATATATCACTTCGACTGGCCTAATTTAGTGGGTTTCCTGTGCTATAATTCAATCAGTTTCCAAAATAAATATTAAAATCGAATTAGTGCAGAAGGATATTTTTGGTTAATTTTTCTCTTATTTTTCTTTACATTTTTGGGGATGAGTATTTGAGCAGTAACATTGACAAGGGCAGGAATGGGCTGGCAGAAATCAAGATTTCCATCAACTGCTATTTATCCCCAAAGCGCAAGTCACAGGTCCGAGGCTCACTCTGCCTTTGGCTTTTCTCATCCTCACGCCCTCCGAGGAGGGACTGAAATGTGTCCCTGGCATGTTTGTGTGTGTGTATGTGCGCACGTGTATAGGGGCACGTAGACCACCCTGGGAGATGAAATCGGAGCTCATGCCAAAGGGGTCCCTTCACTTACCATTACCATCCATCAAAGGGAGCTGTCAACGGAGGGCCCATTCTCTTCCATTAAGCACTTTGCCCCTCCCTGCTTCCCAGGGAGAGCCATTGGCCAGGTGGCCCCATGACTGGGGCCTGCTCCAAGGTCAACTGTCAGGCCCTTTGCTCATTTCAGTTGCCGACTCTGCAGAATTCAGCAGTTATTGAACATCTCCATGGTCTGGATTTAAAGCTGGGATGGCCAGGACACCCCCCACCCCACCCCCGCCCCAGCACATTCATATTCTTAAAGACTTGTGAGAGGGGGTTCAGCTCATCTCTTCTTCACGTGGACATCCAGCCAGGGCACTGCTACCATCCGTAGGTCATTCACGCGCTTGGAAGGGCTTTCATAATAATCACAGCAATGATGCAGGCACAGCCATGGCGCAGGGGAGTGAATGCTATACTCCTCATTGGAAGGTTCTTAAAAGATGAAAGAGTAGATGTGGCCCCTTCCCTTCCCCCTCCCCAAGTAAGAAGGACATAAAGAACTTTTCAGAATGTGCTCTGGCATAGTCTGACACAGTGATCCAGCACCGAACTGGAGTCAGAAATCCAAACCGATTTGTCCAGCACTTATGCCCCTACAATGTGCCAGGCTCTCACAAAAACCAACAGTGCCCATCCCTGAAGAACTCTATGAAGAAGTCTATTACTGGGATTCAGCATCCACAAAAATAAATCTACATTAGTTGGGGGGGGGGGCGGGGATCAAGAAATGCTTCATGGAGGAGGGGCTACCTGAGCTGAACTTTGAAAACAGCTAAGGATTCCAAGACAGAAGCAAGGGATGGAATGCCCGAGCACCGAGGTGGGAATAGTATGATGAAGTCAAGGAAAAGCAAGTCAACGTTTTAGCTGGAACCCTGAATCTGAGATGGGTAGTGATGTCAAGTAAGCCTGGAAGGGTAGCCCACAGCCTTAATTCACAGGCTCTAATAATAGACAGGAGGAAGAGCTTGTATCTTATCCGAGGAGCAACAGGGAGCCAGTGAAGATTCTTGAGCGTCAGAGTCCCCTTATCAAACCTGTGCTATTGTAGTTGCACTTTGGCAGCCGCGTGGAGGCAAAGGGACAGGCTTGAGGCAGGGAGGCCAATGCAGGGGTATGGACAGTAATCCAGGTAAAAGGTGATAAGGACCTGAACTAGGGTGGTGGCGGTGGGTGAGTGGAGACGTGTGGGAGAGATGCTATCAAAGTCAACTTGGCATCTGATTGGACACTGATGGCTAATGTTGAGCATGTTCCCAATGCATTCTGGGTTGGGGGCTCACACTGTGGAGTGCATTCTCTGGTTTATAGAGCATACAAATTAAGAGAGAGAAAACACGGGGCAGCTAGGTGGTACAGTGGATAGATCACTGGCCCTGAAGTCAGGAGGACCTGAGTTCAAATCCGACCTCAGACCAAACACTTGACACTTATTAGCTGTGTGACCCTGGGCAAGTCACTTAACCCCAAATGCCTAAAAAGTTTGAGGGGAAAAAAAAAGGAGAGAGAAAACAGCCACTGGATCAGGGCTTCTTAACCTGAGGTCCAGGAACTGTTATTTTAGAATTTTGATTGTTGTATTTCTGTGTAATTGATTTCATTTTAAGCCTGTGGATTTTACTTTACACATTTAAAAACACGATTCTGACCAGGGATTCATAAAGCATCACCAGAATTGCCAAAGGGGTCCATCGTTTTAAAAAAGGTTAAAAACTCCTGAAATCATAACATGAAGGCCAGCTGTACTAGGTTGACCCAATCTCTGGAGATGAAGGCTAGCTATACTAGCCTAACCCAATCCCTGGACCTTGAAGGCTAACCGTAACAGATTAACCCAACCCCTGGATAATGAACACGAGCCAGATCAAGCTAACACAGTCTCTGGATGCATACTGGGTCCAGAATCGAATGGGGACCACTCTCGGCTTCAGCTCCAGGCTATAAAGAGATCACGCCAGAAAATGCATGGCGATATGAACTTGTAAGGGCTGGAGGCACACTACCTGTCTGTGGATTGTGTAAGATGTATGGGACTGTGGGCCCAGTGTGGACCTCTGACATGATTATTTAGCATTTAAGTAGAGAAGTTGGGGAAGAGAGGTTGGGGACAGACAGAGAGATGGCCAGATGGTCTTTCTCCAGGTTACCACAGCATCCCTTTGGGGCCTCATTTAGGGCTCCAGGATGTTGCGAAGCAATTAGCCCTCCATTGTTGCAGGCTGGAAGTCAAAAGCTAAGCTGCCCAAAGCTTTGGTTTTGGTGAGCCTGCATTATTCAGTCAGTCAGTCAGTTAACAGGCAGCCAGCCAGTCATTAAGGGTCTGCCTGCACCCATGAAGTACCAGTGATCTAAATTTAAACCTATATGGCTCTTCCCCTTAATGAGCTTATGTTCTATTGGAGGAAATGAAGGTCTGAAATATTCATTGTAGAAACAGGGCGAATCCAGCATCAGAGGACCTACAACCACACTCTACCTATGTGAGCTTGGGCAAATTCTGCAAGTCTCCCTGGGCCTCCATTTCCCCATTTGTGCAAATGAGGAATTTTACAAACAGGAAACAGAGGCACAAGGAGATTCATTTGCCCAAAGTACACAGGCAGTTAGTATGTTTTTTCCTCTCTGCTCAGAACCAGATAAATGTTGTTTTCCTTCTTCTGGGCAGTGTGGTCCAGTGGGAAGAGCATTATGTTTCGAGTCAGAGGACCTGGGCTTAAATAAGAGATCTGCCACTTGTGTGACCTTGAGCATGTCTCTCCTCTAGGCCTCAGTTTCCTCATTTGTAAAATGTAGGGGGTTAAACCAGATGGCCTCTGAGGCTCCTTCCAGACCCTCATCTATGATCCTATTATCCTGTAATCTGTGGGATCTTGGGCAATGCCTTTACCTCTCTGGGCCTCAGTTTCCTCATTTGTAAAATGAAGACTAGATAGCCTCTCCTTGTAGATCTGTGGTCCTGAGATCTCTTATTGTTGTGCCCTCCGGGCCCATCCAGCTCTGGTGATTGAAGCAGTATCACAGAGGGGGTTAATCACCTAGCCACAAAGCATTCCGTGAATCTGAGAAGAGCTGGGAAGTTCATTGTCTCTCCCAGGGAAGTCCCTGTTTCCTTCTGCTGCCTTTCTCTGTGTGTTCCTGTTTGGAGAAGATTGGTTGGGGTTGGGGGGATGCTCAGAGGTTCAGGCTAGCAGAGCAGAACAGGGCAGGGGAGGCAGGGAGAATCCAGAATGGTTCTGGAGCGCCCACAGATACCTGCAGGATTGATTTCCATTCAGGGCTGGCTGACTGCAGCGTGGTCATTTCTGCAATCCAGAGCTGCTCGCACTGCGGCATCCTCGGATCTGTAAGAAGTCTGAGTTATGGTGGTCCCCGGCCCCAGGACCTCATCCCCAGATTACTCACCCAGCCTTCTTCTTTCATGCAAATTCATCAGTTTTACAGCATTGTGGAAGGGCTGTCAGGAAAGTCAGAAGAAAGCACAAATTGATAAAATGAGTTAATTTGACTATGCTGATGCCCCCCTCCCTCCAAGCCCTCTCTTAGAGGCCATGCTCAGGAAGTAGATTACGGGAAAAGGGAAGGAACAAAGGAGTTGGGTTTTCTTGTCCTAAATTACCTCCTGACTTAATTTTCTTTTTCAAATCATTCCTGATTTGTTCAAGTTTTAATAGCCTTGAGTATCTTGCTGCTGGCCTCATAGGTAAAACGATAAATGGGAATTTGGGCAGCTCTTCGGAGCAGCGACATGAACTTGCTTGTGAAATCTTGGCTACAAAACAGTCATAAGCTATGCTTGGCCTGTGCCACTGGCTTTTTATTTTTTGTTTTTGTTTTCCCTGTCTGTCCAGTCTCTCAGTGTGAATTCTTACAGGCTTATTATACCAAAAGGCAGCCAGGGGGTGCCACAGTGCACAGAGTGATGGACTTGGAGTCAAGAAGACCTGAGTTCAAATGTGACCTCAGACACTGACCAGCTGTGTGACCTTGGACTAGTCACTTAACTTCTGTTTGTCTCAGTTTCCTCAAATGAGGATAAGGGCAGCACCCACCCCTGAGAGTTGTGAGGATCAAATGAAATAATGATTATAAAGTGCCTAGCACAGTCCTGCTATATAGCAGGTGCTTAATAATTACTTATTATTATTGTTATTGTTATTATTATTATTGTCAGTCAGTGTCATTAGATCCTATAAACTCCCTTTCTCCCCACCACCATCCCTTGGAGAAAACTCTTCTTTGATCACCATCCTCTCCCCTCCAGTTGTCTGACAGATTTTCAAGTAAAGGCAACATGCAGTGGGTCCTAGAATTAGGGAAACAGACAGACTCAAATTCTGCCTCTAACTTGTATCAGTGTAAACATGGGCAAATCGCTTTCTTAGCTGAGCCTCGTTTACCCTTTGGGAGAATGAGGTGATAAAACTTGGACTAATTATTCCCAACTCTTCTGGAAATAGTGAGAAGCTTTGTAAGCTGTAAAGGAGTATAGAACTGTGGATTGGTGAAGTTGCGATAATTAACCACAGTTAATTAAGCCAGTTAGTTCACTGCTTTAGTGTTAGGACACACAGAGGGAGTAGGTTCAGCGCTGAGATGTGGCCCTGGGGGCTGAAGCTACCAAAGCCACTGTTCTTTCTTTCATGATTCAATCCAGCCTGTGGTTATTGAGCTTCAGCTGTGGGCTCAGCCCTCTTCCAGGCGCTTTGGTGGGAAACAAGAGAGGTCCCTGCCCTCAGGTGGGACAGGCAGCAAAATGTGGAAGCACACTAGTCCTGGAGGCAGGAACCCTCACTCTGAATCCAGGCACTATTTACAGCCCCCAGGCAGTGGGCAAGTTCTCACCATCTCTAAAATGGAGATAATTTATAATTCATAGTACATATTATACAATTATAATAAATAATATTAATGTTATAATTATAATATAGCCCACTCCACAGACTTATAGATATAGAGCTCTTCATTTTACAGCTTAGGATGCTGAGATCCAGATTTGTTGTGAGGAAAGCATTTTGGGAACCTCAAAGTGCCATAGAAAAGATGATCACTTCTTAATCTCTGTAATACCAATTGGATTCCTTATATTCCTGGTACTTATCCATCTTAATTATGCTTTTGTCTGAGCCACTGATTTCATCCATGTAGGAGACTTCTAGTGTGGAAGCTCCCTCCAGCAATAAGTGTCGATACGTCTTCTATAATTCGGGCACAGAGAGAGACTAAGTGATTTTTATAACAATCCTTCCAGGGACGGAGATAGTGCAAAGATGCTTATTCCCATTTTCCACAAAGGTAAACTGAGACCTAGAGAGAGAGGAAATGAGTGGATGTGGAACCCCAGTAAGAGACCCTCACCCTGGTTATGACAGAATAAGTATTATTGTCCCCTTTTCTAGATGAGGAAACAGACACAGAAAGGAGAAAAGACTTAGCCAGAGTCCCTCTCGATTTCAAAGCAGTAATCCTGTTCTGGGATGTAAAGAGCCATGTTTTTCTGGTTTGTTTCCCAAGATGAAATCCTAAAGAAAATTGGATTGGGTAACCCTGCTACTGCGGATGAGTAGCAAGGTCTGGATTGGAACCCAAACCCGTCCCATCGTGCCTTTCATAACAAAATAGGTCATTTCATTTACTTTTCTATAGTATGATAATGAGCATCCCGGTCCAGGTGAAAGAGTGTCTGATGTTGGGCTCAGACCACCGGGCCCTGATTCCTTCTGCATTGTTGACGGAACAAAGCCCAGACTCTCCAGCCCAGGCCCTTGGGCCTCTCGGGAACTCACATGCTTTGTGTTCCAGCCAACGTGGCGGGCCAGCTTGCCGCGGTCTGAATCCTCCATTCCAGAGCCTGCCTCATACCCTTCCTTTGCACAGGCTGCCCTGTGCCTGGGGCACTCATTTACTTAGAACCTTAGCTTCCTTCAGGAATCAACTACAGGGACCCTTTCCTGGTCATAGCTCCCTCTTGTCCTCAACAGAACTTTCTTGATTTGTTTAAATGTTGCCCCCAACAGAATGTAACACTCACAAATATTATCTAATTTGATCTTTACAACAACTGTGGGAGATAGGTGCATTTATTATCCCCATTTTGCAGATGAGGAAATGGAAGCAAACAGGGGTTAAGCGACTTGCTCAGGGTCACACAGCTAGTAAGTCTCAAAGGTCGGATTTGAACTCAGGTCAGTCTCAGAGGTCAGATTTGAACGCAGGTTTTCCTGACTTCAGGCCCAGTACTCTACCCAGTAGGCAACACAGCCCATCCCATAGGCTGAGAAGTATTTTGAACAGTTGAGATGCAGAATTAAAACCAGCTATGAGAAGGTGTGTTTTTAGCTCTACTTCTATGGAGTTTTGTTTTTTCTAACCTCTTTAAATTCAGGCCCACCATATTCATACGTGTAATTTCCCCCTGCACGTGGTCCCATCTTCCCTGACATTTTAAGGAGACACTTGAAACTTGGATGTTATCTGTGAGCTTATCAAGGAAAATATTTTTCCTACACAATCCATGCCCCCCCCCACTTTACCTGTTTTTCCCACCTCCCTCCACTTTGCAAAGCTGACAAAGTCAACACAAGGTTTTCCAAAGCATTTTTGGTCCTCCCAACAGAGACAAAGGGTCAAAGTAAAGGCACATCTGGCAGCTAGCCACTGGCAAGAGTGGGGTGGGGGGAAGGGTAGGAAGGGGTCATGGTTCTCAGTCCCATCAGAACTCTTTCCTCCATTTCCCTCCCACTGATATTCTTCCTTATCTTGGTCATACTCCTAATTCCCCTGGAGCAGAAATGTTAAAGAGTGCTTTGAAAACCACTGAGAGCTGTATAGATGTGAATTAGTGCAATTAACTATTATTAAGGGGGCCAGGAAGACTCATCTTCATGAGTTCAAATCCAGCCTCACTCGCTGTGTGACCCTGGGCAAGTCACTTAACCCTGTGTGCCTCAGTTTCCTCATCTGTAAAATGAGGTGGAGAAGAAAGTAGCAAACCGCTTTAGAGTCTTTGCCAAGAAAACCCTAAATGGGGTCACAGAGAGTCAGATATGACTAAGAAAACAACTGAACAACAACATTATTATAAAGTTGCCTCCCCTCGTCCCTCAAAAAAACAAACAAACGTGGACACATCTCTAGTGGGACACATGAGCTATGAACCTGAGTGAAGCAGAGGCCTGGTCCATCTTCCTCTAGAGCCAAAGATGTCTAACTAAGTCTGTCCATGAATTTGAAAAGGTAGAAAATTTTAACTGTCTTGCATCTAGGTTGCAATCAACTCTATCTTGGGCACTGATGAATGTTCTCACTCTTCTTTAAATGGGAGTTAAGAAGCATGAAGATTATTGCTAAAGATTTTCAGGGTTGCCAGTTATTTGGGACCCAAATGGGGACCCAAATGCTTGAATAATCCTCCCCACAAAAATGTATTTAAGACTGAATATATATGTATACACACACACACATACACACACACACACACACACACACATATATATATATATATGAATACAGTATATAAGCATACTATGTGTATAGGTAATATACACATAGATAGTAGATATATGTGTATATACATAATTTTGTTGTGCAGTAATTTTTTCAGTTGTATCCATCTCTTTGTGGCCCCATTTGGGGTTTTCTTGGCAAAGTTACTGGAGTGGTTTGCCATTTCCTTCTCCAGCTCATTTTACAAATGAGGAAACTGAGGCAAGCAGGTTAAAGTGACTTGCCCGGTGTCACACAGCTAGTAAGACTCTGAGGCTGGAATTGGACTCATGAAGATGAGTCTTCCTGACTCCTCACTGGCACTCTGTCCACAGTGCCACTTAGCTGCCCTCATACATACACATGTACGTATATTTTACACATACATGCACATCGATAAGTGACTGTGTACACACATGTATGCAGTACATGTTTGTGTGTGTATTGACATGTACGTGCATATGTATATACAAACCCCCTTCTTCCTCTCAGGAATTTTTGTCTAGAGCACGACCCTCGCTCCAATGTTCCGTTAACTCTCTGACTCCTGCTAACTTCTTGCTTTTATATAAGACTTGGTGCCATAACAAAGCCCCTCTGCTACTTAGAATAGACTTACTGTCTGCGTTATTTAATAAACTTCCTGTCTGGTATTATTTCAATTCATCCAGTGGACTTTTCATGATTAGTCATTTGATTAATTGATTGAGAAATCTACTTATGATATATCAAGGCTGCAATGAGACAGGGTGTTCTTGATCCCACCTTTATATAACAAAAAGTAATTTAGTTTATTTCAGTGTAAACAGGGTCTTGATTTATGAATTTGTTTAGTAATAATAATAATAATAAAAATAAAAGCAGTAATCTGTAGCGCTTTCAGGTTTGCAAAACACTTTATAAATATTATCTCATTTGATCATCACAATAAACCTGGGAGGTGCTGAGAAGGAAGCAAGCATTTATTAAGCTCCTGCTGTATGCCAGGCACTGAGCTAGACACTTGCCAAAAATGATCTCATTTTGTTCTAGCAACAACATTGTAAGATAGAGGCTATTATCATCCCCATTTTACAGTTAAGGAAGCTGAGCCAAACAGAGCTTAAATGGTTTGTCCAGGGTCCACACACACTAGTGAGTGTCTGAGGATACATTCGAACTCAGGTCTTCCCGACTCTAAGTCTAGTGCTGTACCCATTGAACCACCCAATTGCCTCCATTATCTTCTCTACCATAAATGTTAGTTTCTCTTAGAGCTTTTTACCCAGGAACATCATCCTTGGTGCAATGGAAAGAATGCTAATCTTGGAGTTACCTAGGTAACCAGACTCTGCTGCTTAATTGGGCTTGGGAGTCATGGGGCCTTCTCTGGACCTCAGTTTCCTCATCTGTAAAATGGGAATGATAATTATAGTACCTATCTCCCAGGCTTTTGGTGAGAATAAATGAAATACCATCTGAAAAACTCTTTACAAACCTTAAATGTTGTGTTATGTAAATGTTAGCTACTCATCATAATTACTTGTTGGTGCAAGGATGTTGGTGGAGGGAATGAGCCATCCCTACTGGGGCAATCAGGGAAGATGTCATGAGGAGATAATGCCCAAGGGAAGTTTCACCTTGAAGGAAGATAAGGATTTCAAACCCGGGGGAAAAGGAAAGCTTCCAGGCTTGAGAGATTTGTTGTGCAAATAGATGAAGACCATAAATAGTGTTGAGTTTAAAAAGAGATTCAAGGAGAAGATATCTGGATTTCCTGCCAAGTGTGAGATTCCGTGGTACTTCCTGAGAACAGATGAGTGGAAGGGCCAAGGGTTGCATGCTGTGTTTTCCAGCCAGACTGACCTACCTGCTGCTCCTGGTATCGATCACTTTTCATCTCCTCCCCCCATGCCTTTGCACAGGGCTGTCCCCGATGCCTGGAGTGCCCTCCCACCTTACTGTTTTGCCTGGAAACCCTTAGCTCTCTTAAGGGCTTAGCTCAGGTACCACTTCCTACAAAAGACCTTTGCTGTTTCCCCAGTGATCATTGCCCCCTCCTTGCGAAAACAAACACAGGCAGAACAAAACAGCCCTTTATATTGTTTACATAGATTTTGTATTCACTTTTCTCAGCCTGTCTCACATTTTTACTCAAGTGTTCTATTTGCCCTCGTTGGCAGGCCCTCCCCTCCTACTTGCTTCACACGTATGTGTTGACATGTGTACGTAGAGACCCCTTGAGGGCAGGAACAATTCTGTTTTTGTCTTTGTAAGTGCAGATTATGCTGGAATGTTGGAGGAGGTGTTTAATAGATGCTTGTGGAATTGCATTGAGTTCAGAACTTTATAAGTAGCTGGGTAACAATATGGGGGAAAAGAAGGGTGGAAGCCAAATTTGAGGACTAATATGTATTTTAAACACACTCAGGACCTGATGAACTAATGTATAGAGAAAGAGACATAGTACAAGTAAAACAGATAAGGACACAACATACATCAATATTTAACTGCTTCTTCCCCATTCCACGGTTTATGTCTTTATTCGCAATTTTTTCTCCATCTTCTAGATTAAAAGGCTGTATGTAACTTTCACATCCTTCTACTTTCTCAGGAGGAAGGGCAACTGTGGAACCAAAAGGGGTTAGGTTTGTTCCAGGAGTGTGGAAGACCCAAGGTAGCTGTGGTTTTCTGAAAGGCATCCCAGGAATGCTAGGAACAGTAGTGGGAATTCAAAAGTCCATGAGAAAAAAAAGATGGCATCCTCAAGAAGGGTCTCTTTAGCATCCTGCCAAGGCTCCATCCTTCCAAGCCCATAACTGATTGTTTCAGTTATGCTATAGGGGAGCCCGTGCTAAATTAGGCTGTCTCTATTGATGTTTCTTCCCAGGACTTAATGGATTTTTCCTTTGATTTTCTAGCGCCGATAGCTGCAGGAACTGGCCCCAATTTCTCTCTCTCCGATTTGGAAAGTTCTTCCTACTACAGCATGAGCCCAGGAGCAATGAGGAGGTCTTTACCCAGTACATCCTCGACCAGGTACTTGGACTGGGGGGCTGTGTATCATAGCTGTTGCTTGTGATGTTGGGCCAGGCTTCTGATTTCATCGGCATCGAGGACTCCCAGTGTGGAAGCTCCCTCCCCTGACACTGCTCAGCCAGTCATCTGCATGTTCCAGTCTGAGGGCCTTGTTCAAAGTCATGCACCCAGTAAGTGTCAGAGGCTGGGCCCGCATCCAGTTCCGTCTGACTCTATGGCTGGTCCTCTGTCCTCTCCCCCATGCCACCTTTCATCATCATCATCACAGCATCATTTTTATTATTGCATTGTTTCCACTTGCATGTGAGCTACTTCCTGTTGTGAAGAGTATAGGAGGCATTGTTTCATGTTTAAATAGCTTGATTTTACACCTACTGCAGCGGTTCTGTGACCTCACTGTTGTGGGCAGTCCCTCCGACAGTGCAGATCACAACCCATCCATGCCTGCCCATTCTGTGCCCCTCTTGTTCAGGAGCCATCTTTGTTTTAATCCAGTGTCTCTATAGTGCCTACTGTGTGCTCAGGACTGTGCCAAGCACTGAGGGTGGGGGAACTCAAAAGAAGTGGGAGCCATTATCCCCCACCCCAAAAAGGAGAGAGCCACAGTAATCACTGACATCTTCCTGTATAGTGCTTTGAGGTTTGGTGAATGCTTGACAGACACTATCTCATTCAAGCCTGACAACAGCCCTGTGAGGTAGGTGCTATGAAAATCATTATCCCCATTTGACAGATGAGGAAGCAGAGGAATAGAGAGCCAAAAACCCTGCCCAGAGGTACCCAAATAATATCAGAGGCGAGTGCTGAGAAAGCACGTTAATAAGTGCAAATCCCGGGCTCCAGGATACAAATGCCCCAGGAGCTTGTGGGGGAGGGGAGAACTCATTTGGACCTGGGCTATTCAAGGAAGGGGTCATGAAAGAGGAGAGGCTCCATCTGGGCCCAGAGAGGAGAGAGCACGGAAGAGGCTTCCCACAAGAACAGTTTGAAAAAGAGCAAGAAAATGGAAATGAGCACAGAATCGTTAAATAGGATTGTATTGGAAATTGAGGAGAATAGTTGAGCAGCAAGAGGTCAAATGGTGAGTCACAGCATCCAAGGCCTTAATTAAAGAAGTAATGCTAATCAGTATATTAGTGAGGGTCACCAGCACACAATTAAACTTAAGTGTTTTGCAAAGAAAGATGGCCTTTATCTTGGACCTCCTAGAATGCCTCATCACCATGGCATGGAAGGAGCCCAGAATGTTCAGGGGATTCATCTGTTCTGACTGGTTCTACAAAGCCGAAAGGCTTCCAGGATAAACCCAATGGTATACTGCTATTGTCTGTCTTTGCTAGACCAGTCTGTATTCAGACAAGGTTCATCACCAGATAAACTTCTGGGTGAGACATTTCTTCAGCCGTGGTCATCCAGTAAAAGGAAAGACAGTAGGCAGAAGGCAGAATGGATAACCAAACCCAACCCAGAAGTCTGCTGTATACAAGAAACATTGAAAAAGCAGACACAAACACAGAGACTCAAAACAAGAGGCCAGAACAAAAATCGCGCATCAGGTAAATCTGAAAAAGCAAGAGTTCCAATCATGCTGTCAAACAAAGCAAAATCAAAATTTTACAATGTCAGTAGAGATGAGGAAGCTTTATATGTTTAAAGGAGGATAGGCAGTGAACCAATCTTATTACTAAATGTGTACTCATCAAATGTCATAACATCTAAATTCATAAAGGAAAAGTTAACTGAATTGCAAAAAAATATATGGATGTTAACAGAATAATAGTAAGAGCTTTGATGTTTCTTCCTTAGATCTGGACACATGTATTAGATAAACAAAAGGGAAAATATAGAACTAAATTAACTGCTGGAGAATTCGCTGTCTTTTGAAGAGTAACATTAAGTAATATACATACTTCTCAACAGTACGCAATACTTTTATAAAAATAGATCATGTGTGAAAGGCATGAATTATAAATAAATATAAAAAATGAAATATTAAAGTGTCTTATAAAAACCGCAATGCGATAAAAGTAGCAATTCATACAGAGAACACAAATAAAATATTTTAGTCCCATGTGGAAACTTGACAAAAATATTTTGAATAACGAATGGGGTAAAGAATAAAGCACAGAGACAATTAATAACTCTGTGATAAGACAAAAAATAATAGAATTTCTGGAACGCATGTAAAACAATCTTGAGAGGAAAAATTATAGCCCTTACAACATACATTAACAAAATAGAAAATAGGGAACTAATGAACTGGATATGCAATTAAAACATTAAAAACCAACAAATAAACCTAAGTCCCACACAGAAGAAATCTTGAAAACTAGAGGAGAAATAAAGAAATTGAAAACAAAAAAGACATAGAACTGATAAACAACACTAAAAGCTGGGGGAGTTTCTAAAGATTAATAAGGTCAATAAGCCTTTAGCCAACCTGAGTAAAAAGAAGATGGAGTAAAATCAGATTTTAAAATTTTTTATATGAACATGGTAAAATATACACAGCAAAGAAACTATCAGAACCTACTATACATAGTTATACACAAGGAAAAAGGAATTTTTTAAAAATAAAAGATCATCTACAAAAATATCGAAATAAGCAGACTAACAGATAGAGAACTTCATCCAAATACAAAAACAGAAATTGAACCAGATATATAGGAATCACAAAATGGGGGGTAGAAATGGTCCTGATCCAGACAGATTTACAGGAGAATTCTATCAAACTTTTAAAGAACAAGAAATATCAATACTACGCAAATTATTCTCAAATATGGAAAAAGTAAATGTGCTAATAAACTCAATTTGTGATGCCTAAACCAGGGAAGGATAAAGCAAAAAAAGAGAAGGAGAGAGAGAGACAGACAGAGAGAGAGAGAGAGAATTCAAAGACCCTCAACCAAGTTGTGGGGTTTGTACCAGTTTGCATTGGTGTGGGAAGGACCAGGATGGATAAAATCAGACTTCTTAGGAGTGTTGAGGTCAGTGTGTTGCCTCTAGATAGTCTGCATCAGATGCAAAGAAACGAGGTAGAACAAACAAATGAAAGATCTGGGATTTAATCCTCATGGAAATGGGGAAATTCTAGAATAAGAACCCCTTCCATCCCTTGGCTGTGAGTCATTCATAGATCTAAAGTGGAAGGGACCTTCGAGGCCATCTAGTCTAATCTGTTAAATTTGCAGATGAGGAAACTGAAGTAGCTTGCTAATGGTCACACAAGTTATAAGCGTCAGAGGTGGAATTTGAACCCAGTTCCTCTGATTACATAAAAGTAGATCGTTTTTGCACAAACAAAACCAATGCAGCTAAAATTAAAAAGGAAACAGTGGGAGAGGGGGATTTTTGCAGGAAAATAAATCAAAATCTTTGATATCATCTCATTCCGAGATATATTGATTGTCTGAAGCACAGAGAGGTTAAATTCCTAGCCCTAGGTCAAATAGCCAGTCAGCTCAGGGAAAGGGCTTGAACACAGGTCTTCCTGATCCAAGCCAGGCACTCTATCCACTCTAGGCAACTCTATCTCAAGAATAAACCAACGATAATATTATTTTCCAAATAAACTGGAACATTGGCTGTGACAACGTGTGGAGGAGGTGACCACACGGAAAGAAATTTGACATCCGCTTATTTCACTTCAACAATCATTTATTTAATATATGCTTTTTTGGCACTGGGGATACAAAAACGGAAGGGCCAAAGGTCTCTGCCTTTAAACGGGTTTTCCTATAAAACTGTATATGGTTATATTTCTGTAAACCCTAAAAAATCAGGGCAGAGGTTTCCTCCTTCCAAGATGAGGCTCTAAAGTTTTAAATTCTCAACAACCTGGTTCGGGGGAATAGCGACTCACAGGACTGTTTCCGTACCCGAGGTGAATCCTGTTCCTTACCTTGTCTTTTGCATATTTTTTGCCATTCACGAGCCCATGTTTTTTTTTTTTTATTTTGCCTAATCACCTCTGGGGCCAATGTCCGAAGTGAAATTGACAGCCAAGCGTCCCCTCCGTTCTGCTGCCCTTGTAGATTTCCATCTTACTGGAGAAGGGAAGAGGGAAGGTTGAGCGTGATGACACCTGCCTCCCCAGCTGATGCCTCGCATTCTCAGCTATTGAAAATGCCAGTTATCCAGAACAAACAAACTGCCCGAAAGCACAGGTCAAATTCAATGTTTCGGGGACGGGGGGCTGGGGGTGGGTCTGTTGTATTTTTGTTGTCCCCTATCGCAATAACGAGATGGTGAATGTGTTCATTTGGCCGTAAGCTTGAGGACGGTGAGCGCTCTCTGACGGGAGGGAAGCTCGGCAGACGTGAGTTTGTTAGATGCACACAAGTCGTCAGCTGGAAGCGATCACGCTCTTTGTTTTTCATATGTGTTTGGCATATGTGGCGCTCACATCCAAGGACGAGGCCCCATCTCTGCCCTGTTGTCTTCTGTTTTGGCTTAAGGAGCAGAAAGGCAGGTTATTAATGTCACTTAGAGGCCCGATCACTGTCCTTGTGTTCTGCAAATAGCTAACCCTGATAAGGAGCTAATTATAACCAGCCTCCTTAGTTAATAACTCAGTAATATGTTTGTTCTTCTCTCATTAGCCTCTTCTAGCTGGGCTCCAAAAAAAAAAAAGTCTTTACATAAAGTCAGCAGCATTATCAGTGCCCAGAATAGCTGAGTTTTGTGGAGAAAGGGTCACCCATCAGTCACTTAATTCATGCCTCTGATGCTGTTGTCCAGACTGCTGTGGAACAGAGGGAAATGATGAAATACAGCCCTTGCCCTGTAGTTGACTATAAGCTTTTTGAGGACAGGAACTGAAACATTTTTCACCCTTGTCTCCCCTGCCCCAAACAAAAGTCCTTTCACAGAGTAATACAGAAGAGAGGTAGTGTGGAAAGTGTGTGGAATTTGTACCCAGAGGACCTGGGTTCAAATCTTGCCTCTCTCTGTGTGGCCTTGCTCAAGTCACTTGTATTCTCCAGGCCTCAGTTTCCTCAGCTGTAAATGAAGGGCATTGGACTGGATGGCCTCTCTCATGACCTCAAAACCTTTGATTCCATAACCCTTTGAATGTTGGACTTGAAGTCAGGAAGATTTGGGTTCCAATCCCCTGCCAGATATGCGAGGCTGGACAAATCGCTGGAGTTCCCTCAGATTCCATTTCCTCATCTGTGAAATGGAAAGAACTATTCCTTTAGCCTGCTTCACAAGGTTGTGAGGACGCTCCAAGGAGATAATGTCTGGAAAGCTCTTTGCAGACCCTGAAAGTGCTATTTAGATGTCAGTAGCATCAAGAGCAATAGTTGGGGAACCTTTGGATTTAATTGCCATCATATTTTACAGTGTATTGGAGAGAAAAAGCACTCTCCTGACCTAGGTCCACATCAACAAACATTCATTTGGGACCTACTATGTGCCAGGCACTATGATATGTACTGGGGATGCAAAGATAAAAATGAAAATATTTACTTTCAAATAACTCACATTATATTGCGGGAAGTGCCATGTACTCATATAAGTAAACACAACACTCATTGAACCCTTACTGTGTGCCAGGCTCCATGCTAAGCCCTGGAAATGTAAGAAAGGGAAAAACTGCCCCTGCCACCAAGGTGCTCAAGGTGTAATGGGAAAGATGACATCAAGCAACCATGTACAAATTATACAAGATAAATTGGGCATATCTCAGAGGGAAGGTGCTAATGTTCAAGGGAATTGGGAAAGGCTTCCCGCAGAAGGTGGGGCTTGAGATGAAATAGCATCCTAGGCACAGATAGTCAGTGATAATACAGTCAGGAGTGTCATGGGATGAAGGACAACAAGGCCAACGTCACTGGATCTTAGACCAGTAAGATTAGAAAAGGCATCCTGTAGGGCATGGCCCTTGATCTGAACTTTGAGGCAAATGGAAAATTCCAAGAGGCAGCAATGAGGAAGGAGTGTATCCCAGGCACAGCCTAGGCAAATGCTCAGAGGTGGTAAATGGAATATGGGGCATTTTGGCTGAAAGGCAGAGCTCCTGAAGGAGAGTTATGTGAAACCAGTCTGGAAAGACAGACTGGAACCTAATTGTAAAGGAAATTAAATGTCACCAGGCCTATCCTTGAACTGTTCCAGTGGGGCCAAGCCTTCCAAAGCTCATGTTTCCCTGACATTGTCTTCAAGGCCCCATGGTTACCTTCAGCCTGAGGTCTTTGATGTTATGCTTTGTATGATATACCATGGAACCATTTCTCTAGAGATAGCAACTCTACTCTATGCCATTATTTTAATGGGTATTTTAATCATTAGGGTTTTGGGTAGGGCCTGCAACAGGGTGTGTGCCATATTGCCTGTCCTTTAAAATGCAGGAAAAAGCCAGTCACAATCAGCATTGGTCCTGATTAAGTGTTGGCCGAGTTAATTTTACTTGGGACATTTGTGACTTAGGTAAAACCTATCTTTGCCTCTCTCCCACATCCCCTTGTCAGAATCTTTGGCCTTTCCATGGCATACTAACCAACCCCTTGCCCTAATTTATGAAACATCCATGTTTCTCTATCAATACTGTGAATCACTGAGATTTAATATGGTCTAAGAATCCTCTGATTAAGTCTTCTCTCAATGATACTTCCCAACATGGAAATATCCCTAACCTTCCCTTCCCCTTCAAACTTCATGTGGGAAGGAAAGGAAAGGAAATGAGCAATGATTAAGTGCCTACCGTGTACCAGGCACTATACTAAGGCCTTTTACAAATATGCCTTAGGGCTTGGTTTGAACAGTTCTCTGATTGACATGTCATGTAATATTGTGTATTATTGATGATGTCATCTTATCTCCCCACTAATCTGTTCATTTCAAGAGGGCAGGGGCCCATGTTTATCTAAACTTTGTATTTCTTCCATTGCCTCTGCATACAACGGGCATTTAATAAATATCTTATTTCCTTCGTATCTCTTATGCCTCATCATATAGCGTCCGTGAAGGCAGGGACTTTCATTTGTGTCTCTATATTTCTGTCATTCTAGAACAGCGTCTTCCAAATACTAGGCATTTAATAAATACTTATTGGCTGTTGATTGATTGATTGATCTCATTTATAGAAACTTCTTAGTCTGAATTTAGAGCCCACAAGAATCTGGTTCCAATCTAACTTTCCCAGCAGATTTCACATTCTTCTCTGTCATGCTTTCTCCATTTCAGCCACACCAGCCCGCTTGCTCTACCCCCTTCATGCACTCTATATAGTCTAGCCAAAATAGCATTTTTGCTGTTCTTCACACGTGACACTCCAATCTCCCACCTCCATGCTTTTGCATGTACTGTCCCTGAGTCACTTCTCACCACTAGTTAGAAACCGTAGCTTTCTTCAGGGCTCCAGAGAGCTGCCTGTTTTCAGTTCTCTTTCCACCCAAAGTTACTTTATATTTATTTATCTGAGTACTTGCTGTCAGCACCCCCTTCCCCCAATATAAACTTCTTTAGGGCAGGGATTGTTTTCTCCTATCCCCCTCCTCTTTTCTTAGAATGGTATGTAATCGGTACTTAATAAATGCATACTGAATGCCTGTCTTTTCTCCCCTAATGGGAAGCTTCATGAGTTTCAGGACCCTCTCCCACCTCCTTTTATTAGTATTGCCCTAATAGCCTTCTTTGACTAGTGGAGGATTGTGTCAATATATTACTCTTAATGCCCCCTGCATGAGGCTTTGCCCGTAGTAGATATTTTGAAAATGTTTGATGAATGACTGAATGAGCGGATCAGGAATTATTTCCTCCCATCTCTCCTTTTTAAGCCGGGAATGAGGTTTTCAATGGGGAGAGATGATTGCTTTGCATTCTGAAATGTCTCACTTCACTCTTCTAGCTCGACAAAGCGCCTCAAATCTGTGGAGGATGAAATGGACAGTCCTGGTGAAGAGCCCTTTTATACAAGCCAAGGACGTTCCCCAGGCAGTGGCAGCCAGTCAAGCGGATGGCATGAAGTAGAGCCAGGTAAAGGTGGCCAGAAGCTGGCACTGCAGCCTTGAGTTTGGGCTGTGCTTGGGAGGGAGACCTGAGGGAGAGTATCATGGTAGGAAAATGGCACTGTGGTCACTTCCTATTCCTGTGGCACTCATTATCCATCTGGGGTTCTGTTGGGGAAAGCCAAGGCAGGATGCTTGGAGAGCAAACCTTCCCTTTAAAAACATGGCAACCCAGTTGTGGGACACCACAGCTCAGCTTAAGTCCTAGAGCCCAACAGAGTTAATGGCGTGGCATTCAAGGCTTACCTGTCTTCACTGCCCAGTGTCCTGCTGTTCTGCTTACTAGCTCCTTAAGGTGTAACCAATGTGGTTTCTTGATGGTCTCGATGGCCTGATTTTCCATCAGGAGTTGGAAGGAAGAATGAGCCCTTTGGACTGGAAGGCGTAGCTTGGATTCTTGGAAAATAGGACTCCTCCTGCCCCTTTTTTAACCATTTCTTGAACATTATGGTCTTCCAAATCTTTGGCTTAATTATTGGTGAAATTGTGGTTTTCTGTGTGTCTTGGTCTGAACCCATGGGTTTATCATAGTTTGGAATTCTCAGAGAGGAAACTCCCTCAGCCAGTGCTAACTGACCATTGCTCTGCAGCTTTTAGGGGTGGAGTCACCTGGGGTGCTGAAGTGTAAGTGACTTGCTCAAGAATGCACACCTGGTACATAGCAAGGTGGGATTTGAACCCGTCTCCCTAATATTAAAGCCAGCTCTTTCTTGACTATGCTAGGATGCCTGCTATACAAATATCTTCCACCGCACTGTAATTTAATTCAGTTCAATTCCTCAAGCATTTATTAAGTGCTTATAATGTATCTGGCTCTACTCTACATACTGAGGATGTAAAGACAAAGACGAGAGATGGTACTTGCCCTCAAGGAGCTTACATGCTTCTATTGTAAAGAATTCAATAGTGGTCCCAGCAAAAGGCTGAATCTGTTTTTCGAGGGCCAGCCTATGTATGGAGAGGCTCATCGCTGGGAGGATGGCTACTTGGCAGTGAACTCTGTAACCAGGGTAGTGAATAAAACAAAGAACCAAACCAGATCATTCCCCATCCTAGGTGCCCCGCTTTTGCTTCTGCAGTCATGGTGACAGCAAGGTGGTCCAAACTTTTTGTGCCATCTATGAATTTTAACTTAGCAGACAGTTGGCCAAATGAGAGAACTTGTCTGATATCTAGCCTTCTTCCCTTCTATGCATTTTATGGCATTTGCAAAAGTGATTAACCATAGCTGAGGGCATGGGGTCTTGATTCACCTCTGCTCTCCAGCTCTACCCACTTCACCAAGGTCATACATTTGACCAGACCAGTCCGTAGTGGATGCCCACCATGCAGGTCAGCACTGGGCCACAGGTCTCTAGCTGAAACCAACTTAGCCTTATCTGAAAGAAGCAATGATCTATGAGCTTGGAAATATGAGTAGAACTTGCAGAAAGGCATTAGCACTTTCCTCCTTCAAACTACCAATGACATTGACTCTGTCTTCTCTATGACCTTTGCTAAGTGCTAATGAAAATTTTATAGGCTACTGAAAAACTGTCATAGGCCAAAAGATGACTTTGGATCTCTTTGGCAAGGCTGACAGGCAATTGTATCCATTCTTTCCTTCAGTGAAATAAAGATATGGATTTGCCCTTTCACAAGTGCATGCATACTTCTTGTTAAAGGTGATAAATACATCTACATTGTCATAATTGTGATAACCAGGCAGCTCAGAGGGGCTCAGTGGAAACAGTGCTTCACTTGGAGTCAGAAAGACCTGGGTTCAAATCTAGCATGTCTCCTCATCTGTCTGTGCCTCAGTTTCCTCATCTGTAAAATGGGGATAATTATAGCACCTATCTCCCAGGGTTGTTGTGACAATCAAAAGAAATAACTTGTGTGAAGTTCTTTGTAGACCCTAAGCCACTACTTAAATACTAGCAATTGTGATTACTATTAGCTGTTATTATTTGTGGTGATGATGGTGATGATGGTGATGAACCTTCTTTGGTGCTGACCAACTAATCAGTCATTTAGCTTTGATTAAGTTCCTGACATGTCCTGGGCAGCTAGGTGGTACAGTGGATAGAGTGCCAGGCTTGGGGCCAAGGAGATCTGACTTCAGATCCGGCCTTAGACACTCCCCAGCTTAGTGTGGCCCCATGTTCCAGGAGAGATGCCCAAAGGGTAAACCCTCCCTGTAAGGAGGAGGTGGGACTCAAGCGTTCTCGGAGGTCCTTTCCAGGTCTGGATCTATGGTCCTACAATCTGATGGGCCCGGCCCCTACCCTTCCAATCTCATCTTTTCATTTTAATTTCAGTTATGGAAATCAGGATTGGGGGAGGAGGAGGAGAAATTTCCATTTGACCATATTCTGAATGGAAAGTCATAATTGAAACCATGCCTGAGGGGCCTTTAAAACCTAACCCAAGGATGTCACGCATGGTAATGGTGAATTTGGTGTCATTAACTTCCGCCAGCTCTTTGAGATGGTTGATTTCGGCTGCCAGATGGTCCGGCCTGGGCAGTTTCCATCAGGCCATATCCCCTCTTTGGCACTAGGAACACCTTTCTGTTGTTCCCACAATTCTCTGAATCTGTTCCCGGGAGGACAGTTAATTGAGCAGGAGGCTTTTAGCAGTTCGCTCACATAAATTACCTCTAGAAATAGTCTTAGGAGGGGAGGGTCTATCTACGAGGAATGTCAGCACTTTTTTTAGTTTCCTTAGGTTGGGGTAATTTTCACAAGTAAGCACTGAGGTGTTCCTTTGCATCTAGACCCAATGGGACATGCTGAGTAGATCCTGTATTCTTCCCACCTTCCTGGAGTCTCACTCCTGTTTACCTGGGCCCATGGAATTATGGGGGAGCTCTCCAGGCCAAAGTCAGGAGGAAGGCTGCCAGAAGAGACAAATTTCCTGGAGCAACCGGAAGGCTTTGAAAGTAAAACAAACCAGACATGTTGTAAATTACTTCTGCTCTCTCCCATACCTATGGTGGCATCCTTCTTCCTATTACTTTATCTCAGCACTTTTAGTACATGACTCTTCCAAACAGGGAAGAAAGGCAGAAAAGATTAAAAATGTGAGGTTAAAAAAAAAAAAAAACCCAGACAGCCCTCCAACTGGCTGTGGCCGCTTTGCTAATAAACAGAGCCTTTGTTCACCCCCGCTGAGCTACGTTTTCCAGTTATCTTAAAAACCAAGGTTGCCAGTTGAGTTTTATAGCTTCAGAACTCATTATAATGAAGTGATTTCTGCAGAACTCTATGGGGCAAAATCCTCTCATACGCTCGCAGCCAACATGGGATGATGCGCACTAATTGGGGATTAGGAGGGTGGAGCGGAGGCGTGGAGAATCCCAAGAAGCAGATTCCATTCCAGACTCATTTTCTTTGGCTTCACCATGCATTTCTGCAGCTGGTTGTGGCGGATCCTTTGATCATTTCCTTTCCAAAAAAAAAGAAATTCAGGACCCTCTCAGGAGGGAAAGTGGGGAAACCTTTTTCCATTCTCTCTGCCTGCCTATCCTCACCTCCTGTCTGTAGGATATCATGGAAATAGTCCCTTCCTTAACAGCATGGTTGCTTCCTCTCAAACTTCTCCTCGTGTAAGATTGAGGTAGAATTTGTGTTTCGAAGGGAAAGCTATAGCCAACAGAGTATGAATAAGATTAGGCGCAATTCAACTTGACAAATATTTGTTGCATGCTGACTGCATCTGCTTGGCTTATTATATTACCTGTTGGGTCCCTACAATGGACTAAAAGATGTTATCAGCAAAGAGAGATGATGATCTAAGCAGAACAGTGTAGTTCTGGTCATCAGGCTCAGAAGCAAAATTTGTAGCAGATTAGGTGCACTGGGCAAGCCGCAGCTGCTCTGGGCCTCAGTTTATTCACCTGTAAAATGGGGCTATTAATTCTTGACCTGCCTACTTCCTCATTGTTCAATCACAGGATTATAAGATCTCAGAGTTTTGAGGTGGAAGGGATACAGATAGGTAGGTAGATAGATAGATAGATAGATAGATAGATAGATAGATAGATAGATAGAGATATAAATGTATATCTATTTTTCAATTGCTACATATATACATATATCTATCTACTGGTAGACATGTATATACATATTTATTTATATCTATTGATAGATATACACATATATTTCTATATATTGATAGATCTGATATACATATGTAGCTATAGCTATAGATATATGTATATCTTGTCCATGCCCAAGATGGGAGGAGGGTGCATTGAATTAGCACAGAAACACGCAAGTCTGGAACAGGCAACGCAGATGGACCAGGATTGGGCCCACAGTTGAGTAGGAGGAAGAGAGTGGACTAGATTCCACTGAACATTTTCTTTACACAGTGCTATCATCATCATCATCTTGAATTTAGATAGCACCTTGAGATTTGCAAAGCACTCGTTTGATTTTCACAGCAGCCCTGGGAGATAGATGCTATTATTGTCCCTATTTATCAGTTGAAGAAACTGAGGTAGACAGAGGTTAAGTGACTTGATCAGGGTTACACAGGCAGCAAGCTGTTGAGGCAGGATTTGAACTCATATGTCTTCCTGAGTCCAGGTCCCATGCTCTGTCCACTTCAGTCCCTAGCTGCCTCTCTAATGACCCTAACTTTTCCCCAGCACCAAAGCCTGGCTTTTAAGCATTAATATCCTTCTAGCAATGTTGTCAAATTGTGAATCTTGGCTAATCAAAATCCCTAAAGAATCCAAGTTGCGAGTGATCCATAGGACACCGAGAGTTAGCGAGTAGATGACAGTTAATCTTCAAGTCACTCACTTAGGATGCTTCGGTGTCTGAAGGATGAAAAATGAGAACCAGCCAGAGGGCTATGGGAAAGCGTGTGACGAGAGTGGGCAAACTGTAACAGATGGCCAGTGGGGAAATATGATGGATAAGTGGAGTAGAGGATGTCACCAGAGAGGTGTGGGAGCAAAAGAAATGCACTGATCAGGTGGGGAGGGCGTGAGAAAGTCTCTGTGTTCCACTGTGGCTTCTCAATGTCAAGAGAAATGGAGGAACCCCACCCCCAGCATCCATGGTGGGCCTAGGGGATGTTATCAACCCATCAGGGAGCATTTATTAAACAGTTGTTACATACAGGGCGCCATGTTAGCTAAGTGCTGGAGATAAAAACCAAGAGCAGCACCAGCCCCCTGTCCTCCAGGAACTTTGACTCTAATGGAAGAGGCAACGTGTGCCTACATCAAAGCATGCATGACATGTACAAATGTGACACAAGGTGACCTCAAAGAGGGTGGCACCAGGAAGGGTCTCCTGAAGAAGATGGCATTTCAGCTGAGCCTCAGTAGAGGCCCAGGATTCCAAAAGTCAGAGTTTAGGAGGGAATGACTTCCAGGTGTAGGAGACAGTTACTTCAAGGGCCTAGAGATGGTGGATGGAGCATCAAGTGGGAGGAGCAGTAGCTGGACTCCTATGGCTGGACCCTTAGCGTACATGGAAGCAGGGAGGAGAGGGAGTAATGTGTTAAAAGATTTAAAAGCCAGGAAGGAGCCAGGTTGTAAGCAGCTTGGAATGTCAAATGGAGGAGTTTCTATTTGATCCCAGATGCAATAGGGAAATATTGGATGATAGTAGAGATGATGAGCGCATATGAGTGGATGGTTGTCTACCTCAATGGAGGGAATACTGAGAACAGTGAAGTCCCCAGACCCAGAGTATCTGGGTATGGTTTAAACAGTCTGCCACAAGATTACAACCAGGCCTTCCCCTTCTCCCCCACTACCCAGTTAAAGAAAGCACGGGGTTGGCACGGCATTCTTTATACTCTTGGATGGGCCAGCAGCTCCAAAGGGGGCTGCTTGGGGGTGGCCGTGGCCCTGTTTCCATGTTTTGATATTTCTTGCTAGGTATGGTGCAGGGGCAAGGAATCAGAGGCCCTCTCAGCTCTCTGGTCCTCCAACTCCTAAATGAGGGAGTGATCCTCCCTGGCCTCTCCCCTCCGTTTCTGTCCTTTCCAGCTCTATGATTCCATGATTGAGAATTAGATTAATCCATTTAAATGTATACAAATCACCCATTGGCTCCCCATCAATGCTTTTCACTGATTGTTTCCCATCCCAAACACTAAGAAAAAAGTGTTTACCACCTTTCACTTGGGTAGCCCATGGTGCATAGGAGGAACATTATCCTTGCCAATGAAAATGCAGCCGACTGGTAACAATGGTGCATTGATCATGGACACTCTGCTGCACTAGCACATATTAGGGGGAAATGATTAGATCTCCTCCTATCATTGGCTGTAATAGGAATACTCAGTGTTTCAGAGCATTGCTGTGGGATCAATGTCTTGGTTTCCTTTCTTTGCTTATGGAACAGTGGGACTCCTCTATTCCAGGAGCACATCCTCTTCCATTATCACCTTCATATTAGCATCCTCTCATTAGAGGTGGGGATACCGAGGAACATGTTGAGAGGAACAAGGGTCCTAGGGCCTTTCTTTGATTCAGAATGAAAAGGTGCAGCAGCCAACCTGTGGGCATGCTGAAAGGAACATTTTGCCTGCATTTCCAAAAAGTCCATGATTTATTTCCAAAAAAAATTTTTTTCACACTAGGAAAGGCACTGAGAGGCTTGATATCATAGGATTGTCATGACTAAGTGGCAGGAAACCTCTGAAGCCTTCTAATCCAGCCTCTACCCATGTAACAAAGCCCTCTGCCACCCACCCAGAAAGTGGTCATCCATCCTTTGCCTGAAGATTGCCATTGCTAGAAAAGACGACCCATTCTAATCTCTGGGCGCTCTAATCCATAGACTTATAGTATTGGAAGAGCACAAAGAGACCAGCAAAGTCAGGTAAGCCACTTGGAGGCAGGGACCATGTTTTTGCATTTCTTTGTCTCTCCAGTACATAGTTAACATTTAATAAATGTTTGTTGATTGGCTATCTGAAATATCAGAAAATATAACAAATAATATAATTATTGATGCTGATGCTGATGCTGATGCTGATGATGAAGATAGGTAGGTAGGTAGATAGATAGATAGATAGATAGATAGATAGATAGATAGATAGATAGATAGATAGATAGATAGATAGATAGATAGACAGACAGACAAACAGGTAGATGGATGGATGGATGGATGGATGGATGGATGGATGGATGGATGGATGGATGGATAGAAGATAGATAGCCCAGGAATCCACCCCTGGGTAGATGTGCAACCATGTCCCTTACGACCCATGGTTAATCAAATTGTAAACTGTTTGAACGAAGAGTCGACAATAGAAAATCCCGAAGGTCAAGGGGGCTGGTAAGGCCCCCAAAGAAGAGAAGTCTGTTGGAAGGAGAAGGAATAAAGAGGAAAGCCAGTCTAAATCTAAGTCAGATGCAGTTTAGGGTTTGGTTTGTGTTCTCTAGAATCCATTATTTCAATAATTAAGCTCGTTGTTGTGTTATTTTAAAAAATTCTCCATCCTATTCCAAAACTTAGGAATACTATTTAATATTTGCAGAACCTAAACAGCAGGTGGTGTTGAACTCTGCGATCCACCCTCCTTCAAACAATATCCTCGTTTCCTTTTGCCTTTTGATGCTATGCAAATTAATTCCGGCAACATACGGTCCATGTTTTCATAAACTTGAAAAATACCATTTGGTTTGAACTGAAAGAGAAACCGGCTTGTCTTTTGTCCCTGCCATGCTGTTGTGTCTTTTTAAAACATATATGTTTTATAAATAAATGGTAAGGTTCACTGCGATGAATATTTCATGATCCATCGCCCCATCGTTCAAGGTAAAATACATTAGACATAAAGAAAATAATCTTGAGCTTTTCCTGTGTGGGGATAGAATTGCCAGTGTGGAGCAGGATGACACCTTGGTATTCATCTAGTCCAGCCACCTCCTTTTACAGATGAGGAAACTGAGGCCCAGATAGAGGAAGTGTGGTTTAACGTGTCGAGGTCTTCCCAATCTGTCTCCAGCTTCCTGTTCCAGACTGATTTCATAGCATTCCTTCTAGGCTGCAGCCCAAATGGTCTGCTTGTTGCTTCCTATACACAACACCCCAACTCCTTCCTCCGTGCCTTTGCAAGAATTTTCTTTCCTTCCTAAAATGTTCTCTCTCTTCATTTCTCCCTCTTGGAAAGGCTAATAGCACAGTTCGAGGCTCAGGTCAGTTGCTTCCTCCTACAAGAAGCTTTCCCTCATTTCACCCTATTATTCTTGACTCGTCCCCTTCATATCTCCCCATATATGCCCATTTTCTTTCTCCCAAGCAGACTGAGCCCCTTGGAAGTAGAGCCTCTTAGCCTTTTCCCTGTGTATCTTCAGCACCTTGCTCACTGCTGGGCATTTGGTAGCTATGCAATGAATGCCTGTTGGGCTGAATTCCTCGTGGTTGAGGATGGCAGGTCTCAGATCCAGGACCCACTCAATCCCTTTCCTTTTCCATTGTTCCAAGTTGCTAGAGAAAGCAGAGTCATAGCACCATAGGTTTAGACCAGGAAGGAAACTTCATCCTCGTCTAGTCCAATCCCCCTTTTTTTTTTTAATCTGAGGAAACTGAGACCCAGAGAGGTTGAAGTGACTTCCCAAGGTCACGCCAGTAGTAAGTGTCAGATTTGGGTGAGGTGCTTTGACATTCGAGCCAGGGCTATAACCATTGTACCACACTGCCTTTATTCACTGAGCCAAAGGGAAAATCTTATCATCGTATTTGACTTCTCCATTCTCCAACTCCTTGAAGTTTTTATAAAGTGATAGGGAGTTCACTTGGTTGCAGACATCCATTTTCAAAGCACCCCCACCCCCCAAATAAGACATTTTAACCCAGGCAGCCAGCAGAATGCCCAGCCAGCTCCCTTGCACACCCCTCAGACACCAGATACTTGCTCCTGCTGGGCTGCACTTTGAACCGTCTAGCAATGGGCTTGGGGAGCCGGGCCTCGCTCGGTTGCTGCCTTGCACAGAACATTACAATAATGCCTCTTGCTCCAGCCCCTTTCATCCAAAGGTTTCAAACACATCATCAACTCATCAATTAATCAAAGGCATGGCACCCATTTGGAGATGATGGGTGAATTACATCCTGGGAGATTACGAGAAGTACTCCCATCAGCAGAGTAAATCAGAGACCTTCCTGATGGGATCCCTAAGCGAAGCGCCGAGAACTGAAATGGAAAAAGGAAAAACCTGGGTGCTAGGCGCTGAAGATAGCTGAAAATGGATTTCTCAAACGGGGGAGGGGAAAAAATTCAAGGGGAAAATGGTCGCTTTATAGCCAGCCATCTCTGAAACATAATGAAAAATTAAATTGGAGTAAAATGACTGAACTCATTTAAACACAGTAATTGACTTGTCTCTTCAGAATGAAGTACTTGTTGACATGACAGCCTCCCTCCCAAACTGGGGAACTTTGAAACCTTTCCTCACCCTTTTTTGGATCCCTTAACATTGAGTGGCTTCTTTCCCACTTTGCCCAGATTCATAGAATTCCCTTCTTCCTTTAAGCTCAGGCACCATCCCCTACATGAAGCCTTTCCTGACCCACTCACCCCCAACCACCTTGTATCCAAATACCTTGTATTTATTCCTGTCTATTCCCTTTGCATTTATGCTGTGTATGCTGATCTTTGTAACTGTGGTTTCTTCCATCCGAAGGTAAGCCTGTTGCCACTAGAAATTGTCCATTCTGTGCCTCCGTATCCCCAGTGCCTAGCACAGCGTCTCACGTGTAGTAGGCAATTAGTAAATATTTGTTGGTCTGATTTGTTGCCTGACTGGGGACATGAGCAGTTCCCCATTTGGATGGCTATAGAGTAAATTGGCTTGAGGATGTTAGAGAAGGGATTCTTGTCCAGGTGTGGGTGGCCTCTGAGGTCAGCTTCAGCACAAGGAGTCTGACGTTCAGTGATCGTCTCAACCTGCTGTGCGCCCTTACATTTCAGCCAGCTACCCATGCCCAGTGTTCATTTCCACGTATGTCCCTTCACTCCTGCATTTTCACATAAGTCCCTTTTGTTATTATTTTGTTTGCTACTGTGGATGAAATATTCTTAATTTCTTGACCTGGCTTGGCTTGTTTGTATGACAGCTAGCCTTGATGTAAGGAAGTTAATTCTCTCAGACTGTTAGAAAATCACCCAGACAGAGAATCTGAAATCCCTCTTGAATTTCATGTGTCCTGTGTAGAACCAGATTATACTGCCCTTCTAGCCGAGCCAACCAGTAATCACTTAGCATTGATTAGAACTCAGGGTTGATGAATTCCAGGATATTATACTGAGTTACGGCTCACACAAGTCGGTATTCACCATCTGCTTTTCTGCCATTTCATGAAGGAGAGAAAGGAGCTTGAACAAAATGGCTGCAGTAGACGTCTCATGCTCCACCAGCGTAGCTCTAAATGGGGGTAGAAGCATTTAAGTATTAAGAAGTAACTGGGACATAGAGTCCTTTGATCTAAATGGGTCCTTTAACTATTTTCTTTGAGGTCTTATCTCTTCCCAAGAATCATACTGTTATTTAATTTTAGTTGTTTTTTTTTTCCTCCAGAGAAATGATTTGTTCAGAAATTAAAAACACATCATCAAAATACTAAAAGTAGTCATTTTATTTCTTTTAATGTGTTTATTCCTCCCTTCCTTACATGCTGTTCCCATCATCATTGAGACTTTTGAGATGCTAACTGTTGGAAAAATCAGTGTATTCAATTCAATTCAAACCCTTATTAAGCAACTGTTATGAGTAAGGCACTGTGCTAGGTTTTAGGGATATGAAGATAAAAAACAAACAAAACCTGAGCTCAGGGAGCTTACATACTACTGGGGGAAACACGCCATGTACATTTGTAAGTAGATACAAAATGTATGCCAACCAATACAAAGTCGTTTCCTGGAAGAGGGTGTTCCTTACTGGGGGCACCTCATGTCGGTGTTGGGACCTAAGCTGGATCCTGAAAGCACTGAGAGTTTCCAAGGCAAGGATGAGGAAGGAGAGCATTCCAGATGTGAAGAAGCACCTGCATTTAGATACTTTAACCAGAGCACAGGAAACTATCTCCATATTTGAGGCTGTTTTAGTAGATATTCACTAACTAATGAATATCAGCATCTGTCCTCTTGGATTGTGCAGTAGTTACTTAGCAAGAAATAGACTGAAAGGAGACAGATTTTTTTCCCAAAAGGTCCTATTTGCAGTTAATATTTCTATATGATTGTCCTTTGGAGTTCATTCACCCTACACATAGCAGGATTGTAGAATCTCAAAGGCCATCTACTCTAGTCCAACACATTCTGTACCAGAGTCCCCTCCACTATATTCTCCACAAGTGGCCCTCCAGTCTCAGCTTCCAGACTTCTAGTGAGAGTAAACTCAACTACCTCACCAGACAATCCATTCTACTTTGGTAAAAGTGTTGTTGAGCGCCTCTTTAAATGCCTTCAAGGGGCAGCTCGGTGGATAGAGCACCAGACCTGAAGTGAGGAGGACCTGAGTTCAGATCAACCTCAAACCAAACACTTGACACTAGCTGTGTGACCCTGGGCAAGTCACTTAACCCCATGACAATCCATTCCCTTTTCAGACAGCTCTTGCTGTCTTGGAGGTTTCTCTTTGTATTTAGGTGAAACCTGACTCCCTTTCCCTTTCTACATTGATCCTAGTTTTCCCCTCCAGTGGAGAGTGTCACACAGCATATTTTATCCCTTCCATAAACATAATAGCCCTTCAGATACTTGAAGACGGTCATCATGGTGCCCTGGGTCCTCTTTTCTCCAGTCTAAGTGTCTCCCAGTTCTTCTAACTGATCAACCAGTCAAGCAACAAACATGTATTAAGCGCCTGCTGTATACTAGGCATGGTGCTAGGTGTTAGGGATATGACCCCTGACTTCAAGGGTCTTCCATTCTGTTATTGATATTATTCAATAGGGTATTTAACCTCTCCATTATCCTCAGCACTCTCACCAAATCAAGGAATTTTAAAGTTGGAAAGGACCTTTTTGGCCATCTAATTCAGCACATGTCTGGCACACACAGGAGGCACCTAATACATTCTTGTTGGCTGACTGACTTCACGAAAGGTGGTCCATCCAGGCTCTGCTTGAAGATCTCCCAGCACTTCCCAAGGCAGCCCAGTCCATTGTTAACAATCCTGATTGTTAGGGTATGTGGCTTAGATGCATTCCAGGTGGTCAGGACACCATCTTCCTTTTTGACCTTTAGTCCTTTCTACATAAGACAGGTAGGATCATAGTTCTAAAGACAGAAGTCATTTAGCCCAACACTCTCATTTTATAGATAAGGAAAAGGAGGCCAGGGAGGCTGTAACTTGACCAAGGTCATAGAGCTTGTAAGGATTCAAACCCAGGTCTTCTGACTCCAAAGGAATCATCCTTTTCCATATTAAACTCCCAAAGTCTGTCTTTGGATTTCAGCTACTGTCCCATTTTAACCTCCTGAGAAATGGAGCCCATCTCCATTTATGTGAATCCATAGCCCATCCCAAAGCTTAGCAGTGGTCCTTTTCTTCGGGTTTGTGACATGACTGTCAGGAGACAGTACTGGGCCCCATTTCACCAGTAAGTGGATTAGCCTGTTGGGAAGTTTCTCTAAAATGATTGGAACCCTCATTTCGTTCCAGAAGATGTGTGAAAGTGAGACTGAAGTGCTAACTCATGTCTGCGAGGAAAATGTCAGCTAGGAACAATTTTTAGTTTAAGCCGTCCCTAAACTTTATGGTTTGGGCAAAGTAGCCAGAAAAATGCCTTTGTGTGAATTGGAAACTCACTGAATCATAGGTTTATAACTAGGAGAGGCCCTGAAGAGCATCTGGTTCGGCCCTTCCCATTTTACAGATGAGGAGACAAAGATCCAGACAGCTGAGAAGAAGCAGGGGTAGGAGCTGAACTCAGTCCCTCTGACCTCCAATCCCAGGCCTTTGTCTATTGCATAAGACTGAATCCTAAGAAGCAAGAGAGAAAGAGGACCTCACAGGGAGTGAAGAAACCTGGATTGTTGTCCTGGTTTATCTGCTCATCTCCCCAGAGACTCCTTCGTGGAAGGAGAGATAGAAAATGTGACCCCCAAGCTCAGAATGAGGAGCGATGAGTGTGAGTGACTGAGAGGCAGATCTCTGGAGGAAAGGGAAAGGAAATTTCCTTAGAGCTGCTAAAAGTGGCTTAGGATTGCCTTGAGAGGGGGTGACATCTCCTTTCCTGAAAGACTTCAAGCAGAGGCTTGTGGGGAGTGTGATAAAGGGAATTCCTTTTCCCATGTCACTAATTGGCCTCTTAGTGCTTCTCAGTTTGAAAGTCCTAGGAGCCCAGAAACTGCGATTCAGCAAGCATTTCTTACGTACCTGCTATGTGCCAGGCACTGTGCTAGGCATCGAGGATAGAAAAACAAAGAAAAAGAAAACCAGCCCTGCCCTCAGAAAGCTGGTATTCTGCTGAGGAGATACAGACACAGATGACTAAATCTAAAATATATAAAAAGTAACAATAGTAGTTTATTGTTGTTAACAGAAACAGTAACAGTAACTAGCATTTATATAGTGCTTTCAAGTTTGCTCTTTATCAGGGCTGTCTCATCGGATCCTCACAACAACCCTGGGAAGTAGGTGCTATTAATCAAAATTATGATGATGGTGATGATTAGTATTTATTAAGTGCCTTAAAGTGTGCAAAGCACTTTACAGATTTTCACATTCAATCCTTATAACACCACTGAGCAATATCATTATTATTATTATCACCCTCATTTTACAGATAAGGAAACTAAGGCAGGAGTTAAGTGACTTACCACAGCTAGTAAGTATCTGAGGCTGGATTTGAACTCTGATCTTTCTGATTCCAGGTCTAGCAGCCATTAAAATCACTTTCAATGGAAGATTGGGGAATTGCTAATAGCTGGAGAATCAGGAAAGGTGTCCTGTAAAAGATGGCATTGGAGTCAAATCAGGAATGGCATTAGGAATTCCAAAAAGTGGAGGTGAAGAGAGAGCCGTGTCTGGGGTTCAGCATCTTGGGGATCAGCACGTCCCCCAAAGCAAGCGTATAGACCACATCAGCCTCATTGAGAGGAGAAATGTTGTCAGGCATTTACCCTTGGGGTCAGAGAAGTTATCTTTAATAAAATACTTCCGCATATGAAGGCGGGTAAGAAAACAGCATGGTTTTTACTAATTGCGCTCATAAGTAAACTGACCTATCATTACATTGTCACAAAGAGTGACGCTGAGCAGAGACACCCCGCTAATCCTGAGCAGATAAGTATTTAACGTAATTAGACAGACACTGTCTCTTTGTTGCTTGGCGCATTAATCACCAGAAAAAGTCCAACTCTTCGCGAGATGGGTTTTTTCCCTCTTTTTGATATGTCATTGTTATGAGAAGACCACTTATTTTGTCAAGATATTGTGCTTGGGAAAATGACAAATGTAGCTGGGAGATGTAATAAGATCCTTCCCAGCTTGATTTCCAGACAGGCAGCTGGGAAGGCTGCGTTAGCAAGCTTTTGACAGTCAAGAGACAGGCGTTCATTAAGTACCTACTATGTGCCTAATACTGGGCTAGGCCCTGGAGATGCAATTACCAAAGGGAAACAGACCCTCCCTTCAAGGAACTTCCACCCTACCAGGAGGCTGCGTCTGGGTCACTGATATATCCATACTGGATATGTCCACAGTAACACACAACACTAGGGCATCTTCACTGGCCACCCCCAACCCTATGTGTGGAACCCTCTTCGTCCTCACCCTGCCTCCTGCCTCCTGCCTTCCCTGGCTTCCTTCAAGCCCCAGTCAACATCCCACCTTCTACAGGAAGCCTTTCCCCCCCCCCCAGTGTCCCTCTGTTGATTATGTCCTGTTTATCCTATATCTGTCTTGTTTTCACACATTTGTTTACATGTCATGTCCCCTTAAACTGTAAGCTCCTTAAGGGCAGAACTGTTTTTTGTCTTTCTGTGTCTCCAGCACTTAGCACAGTCCCTGGCACATAGGGAGGAATTAAAAATGTTTATTGACTGACAGTCGTGAGGCGAGGTATTAACAGTAGGGGGAATTAGGAAATTCATCTTGATGAGTAATACTTGAAATGAGCCTTGAAGGGTGAACTAGAGATTCCAAGAAGCAGAGGGGAGAAGGGAGAGAATTCCAGACATAGGGTTATGGCATGGAGGTGGTAGATAGAATGTTGTGTATGGGAAAAAAACAAGTAGGTTAGTTAATCTGGGAACATAGTATGTGGGAAGGGAAGTAATGTGGAGTCAACCTGGAAAAGCTGGCTTATGAAAGACTTTCCATGCCAAATAAGGCTGCTGCATGTTGCCTTGGGTTCAAATCCTGTTTCTTTCTGTAACATAAAGGTCTCTCTCTTTGCCTCCCAGGATGCAGTTTTCCAGAGATTTCATGACTCTATGTGGTGCCCAGAGTTCCTTTCATTAAATCAGAAAGAGGAAGGAAGGGGAAGGAGATAGGGAGAAATCATGAGACAGAGACAGAAAGTAGGAAGGGAGGAAGAGACAGAGTCAGAGGGAGAGGGGGAGAAGAGATATGGAAGGGGGAGAGATAGACAGACACAGAGATAGACAGAGAAAGGCAGAGTGAGAGAGAGGCAGGGAGAGGGAGAGAAGGAGGAGAAAGATGGGAGAGGAAGAAATGGACAGACACAGACAGAGAGACAGAAAGACAGAGAAACTGAGATAGAGGAAATGAGAGAGAAGAGGAGAGATACAGAAGTGGGAGAGATGGACAGATAGACACAGAGAGAGAAAGACAGAGAAACTGAGAGAAGGAAGGGGAGAGAGGCAGGGAGAGGTTGGGAAGATGGAGACAGATGGGAGAGAGAGAAATGGACAGACACAGATAGAGAGACAGGGACAGAGAAACTGAGATAGAGAGAATGAGAGAGGAGGAGAGATATGGAAGGTGGAGAGACAGACAGTGGCAGAGACAAAAAGACAAGAGAAACTTAGTGGGAATGAGAGAGGAAGAGAGATATGAGAAGGGTAAAGGGGAGAAAGAGAGAGGGGGGAGGGGGAGAGAGAGGGAGGGCTTGAGGGTGGGAAAGAGGGATGGAGGGAAGGAGGAAGAGAGACCTATTTCTGTGAACCATCTCACATTGAAATGATGAAATATGTTGCCCCCTTCCAGCTTTCGCAGGCACTGCCTCCTTTTGAAATTAATTTGCTTGTGGCGGGGGCTCTGACCTGCCATGTCGTTATAAAGTGCTTTCAATGTGGATCACTGCACAACTGTATCTTCCTACTTTCCCTGTGACTCAAAGGCCTTTGAAGGAAAAGAATGGAGTTTATTGAGGGATGCCAGGCAGACTTCACTAGGTAACAGGTGGAGGTCATGGTGGTTTATTTATGGGGAAGAACGTCTTGCAGAGATGAGAAATCAAAAGCTCCGCCGTAATAAGGTTTCGGAGGAAAATGCTGACAGGGCCCAGTGTCGATTCCAGCTGACAGAACCTTTTCTAGTGATCATTACTTGATTTCACAGTTCAAGCAATTTTAAGAGGCTTAAAATTATATTTCTCTCCTCTCTACAATGTTTCAATCAGTTTCTAATTTTTACTTGAAATAAAGTTGGGGCACTCGTGAAGTGTCAAAGGCCTGTCTGGCCTCCTCGGTAAAGTCTAATATGAGGCAAATCCACCCAGGGGCCTTACACAGCTTTGCCCTAAGACCACTTCTCTTCTGGCTTCAGTATCCCAGTGGATTTGATAACCTTCTTGCTTTGAATCCTGTGTTATTAACATTCGATCAATGCAAACTGACTTTGATTCATTTTCCTCGGTGGGGCCCATGATCCCTTTATTGAAACAGATCTCAACCTATCCATCTCATTTTCTCATCTGGGGGACTCTCCTCCCTATCTTCCCATAAACACTCTACAAGGGGTGCACCCACCATCCTGGGAGTCTTCCTGTACAGTTCCTGGCACTGAGTGGGTATCAGTGCAGTACCTGGGCCATCCAGGATTTTTCTCTCCAGTATTTGATCATCTTCTTTCTCGTCTTTATGCTAAATATGCATAGTCTTCAAGTTTCATCACCTAGATAAACCAGCTACTTAATAAATTTGATTTTTCATGTTTTACCTGAAGCAGTAATTATATCTATCTCACCTGCAAAGGCAGAAACTAACCATTCACAAATGTAGTGGTAATGATGGTTGTGGAATGACTATGATGGTCAATTAGAGGCAGCCATAGTGTGGTAGGTAGAGAGCCAGCCATGGAGCCATGAAAACCTGGGTTCCAGCCCTGCCTCTGACATAGGCTGATATTGTGACTCTGGGCAAGTCACTTAATCCCTTAGTGTCCTAGGCAAACGTCTGAGATGATAAATTCCAGAGAATGAACCAACCTGAATTGGTAGGGAGTGCCTTCTTATCTAGAAGTTCCTTATATCAAGGAAATTACAGACTCAATTACACTCCCTGGTGGTGGTGGTGGTGGTGTTAGTAGTAGTAGTAGTGGTGGTGGTAGTAGTAGTAGTATATAGATGTCATTCCATTATTTAGGAACAAGCCTCTCTTCTTCAGTCATAGGATTTGGGGGACAATTAACTTTCTAGCATGAGAAGCTGGGATTTGATTCCAATCCTAATGCAAAAAACAAACAAAGTCCAAGCCCCAAAGGACCATACCTTCGTAGTCAGTGACAGAGACATTGGGCATCTCAACACCAAAGTGTTATTTAAAACCTTCACTTTGCATGAGGACTGAAACCTCTTGGGCTCCAAGCCCGGCAGAGTTCCCACCTAATTGTTACCCAGGACCCTTTGGTATTTAATCAATAAATTTTAAAGGGGAGAAACAGGAGTCAAGTAGACCTCCAGACGGAGGTGAGACTCTGCTGTCCTCAGCACTGCTTGCACCATCCTGTCCCCCACCCACCCAGGGTTTTGCTCTTAAGATAGCAACACAGTTCTGTTAAAAGCAGGCGTTGGGTAACCATATTCTTCATGGGATTTAGAGATGGAAAGAGACCTTGAATATCATCTAATCCAACTCCCTCAGCTTGCAGAGGAGGAAACTGAGTCTCATTGTAGTCTCTGGTTTCCCTGAGGCATATGGTATAAAAGCCAGTTTACCTGCGAGATCCTCCCTCCCACCAGCTATGGCCTGCTAGTGTGGTTTGACTGCTCATCAAAATGGTGCCTCATTCTCTAGTTCTCTCTAGCCCCTGTCTGCTCTGTGTCTGAGAAAGTTTTGAAATCTATCTCTGGGTGATCCTCAATTTAATTTACTTGGAATCATTACTGGTCCTGGCCAACATGAAGCTATATTGGGCTCAAATGGATCTTTGGTCATAGAATGAGATGTAGAAGGAATCCTCACAGCCATCCAGTCTAAGCTCTGAATTCCATGTTGGTCAAATGGTGTATCCAAGCTCACCCAGGTATCAGATATCAGAGCTAGAATCTGAACCCAGGGCCTCTGGCCTCCAAAGTTAGCTCTTCTGCCATTGCCCTCACATAAAACAGCCATCAGAATCCAAACACAAAATTTTTACTGGGAACCTGCTGTGTCTCAAGTCACTGTATAAGTTAAGTGTTATGTGCCATCCATACTTTCCCAGTAATTTTACCCTCAGGGACCTTCTGTAAATTGACCCTTCCTTAATTGAAACTAAATCCATCGTAACAAATTTGGGGGTCTTGGGTTTCCTCAGCCCCTTCCAGGGTTATCTGTCATGAAAATGCAGGTATGTTCATTCTAGCCATGCCACTGGGATCTCTGTGTATGCCCTGAAAGTAGAGGAAACTCCCAAGAGGCAGAAGACTTTCCCCAATGGCATAGAGACCCAGTTGTTGCTAGGGGGAAGAAAAGATGGACCCCATTGGAAAACTTTTCATTTCACTTTTTTTCTGAATAATCCATGCCCTTCTCATTTCCAAGTCATCCTTTTAAAACTTAAAAGAAGCCATAGGTGACAAGGCCCTTTCTGTCACTCAGAGCTTATTTATAGGACCTTAATTTGTTTGGAGGGGTAGGGGGAACCCATTTAGACATGCATTAAGTAGTAGTGGACGCATAAACCTCAGAACCCAGGTACCATCCTCAGAATGATTTTAAAACATTTTCATGTTGTAGCCATGGTCAGGCTGGATATTTTACTCTGCTTATATCACTTGAGGCTATTAGTCACTGCCATTAGAATAAATAACATTAGGATAGATGGTGTTTTTGCATCATTGGAACTAAGAAACCCCAATGGGTGTGGTTGATGAATGAGGCCATTTGCATCTTACCAGAATCTCCTTCTATAAGTTTCTGTACACAAAGAATCATAGAATTGTTCCAGAATGGTCACCATCATCACCTTGACCTAAGACCATTGGCTGTGGTCTTTCGAGGGGTCTGCCAGGAGTGTTATATGACAGCCCATAAAAAAGCTAATGCGATCATGCCCTACATTGGGGAAGGTCTAGAGGCCAGGACTAACTAAAGAAGGGATAGGCCTTCTGCTTTCTGCCCTGGTCAAGAATAGCTGGTGTGCTGTATAACAGAGTTTATAGAGGACTTTGATAAACTACAGAGTCTCCAGAGGAGGAGGGTAAGCTGCTTGGTAAAAGGCCTTGAGTTGCCATCAAGATTGATGGAAGGAGCTGAGGGTGTTAATGTGGAAAGGAGAGGGCTCGTGGGGGATATGAGAGATGCCTTCAAGTATCAGGTGAAAGCGTGTGCTGTGGGGAAAGGATTTGACCTGCCCTGTTTGACCTCTGAAGTCAGAACCAGGAGTAAGGTGTACATATTGAAGAAGGGCAGAACCAGGCTTGAAATCAGGAAAACCTTATGAATCAGAGCTGGCCCAAAGCGGTGCAGGCTGCCTTGGGAGAACACGGCCTTCCCTTCCCTAGAGGTCTTCAAGCAAAGGCTGGCTGACCTGCTGGATTGTGCAGTGATCATAATGATAGTGAAATCTTGCATTTAAATACTGTGAGCACATTTTTAAAACGTTCTCCTACCTCGGCAAGAACTCTGCCTTAGAATGCAGGAGAGGAAGATGACATCAATAATAATTCTTCCCAGATTAGGAGGCATGACCTAGGATGGAAAGGCGAGCCTTGCTCTTAGGAAGAGACCTAGGTTCGGTCCCTCTCTCTGACACAAGCTAGCTTTGTAACATGGCACTGCGACCCAGACTCTCTGGACCCCTTCCCCCTGGGCCTTCAAATCCATCTCCATAGCTCTTTGGGATCTTGGTTCAAACCCTCAGGACTCCCAGAATCATAGAGGTAAAGCTAAAGTTACCTCATGGCCCCTTTGCTCCTAACATAGCCAGCCCCCTCATTTTACCAAAGAGGAAACCGAGGCCCAGGGCATGTGAGTGACTCACTAAATGCCCCTGAATAAATCATTAAAATGCTCCCATCATCACTTTACTCATTTGTAAAATCAGACCAATTCTTGCACTATCTACTTCATAAAGAGTTTTGTAAACTTTCAAGAAATGTGGACATGGGGCTTTTTGAGGTAGTTGTAACCCTTCTTGTTATCGTTACTGGTCCCCTCATTTAGTAACCTTGTGCAAGTTGCTTGTGGGCTGTGGGTCTCATTCTCTCTATCTGGAAAACACTAAGTTGAACTCAATGACCTCCAAGACCACTTATTTCCACTGCTATGATCCACAGTTGCTGGGAGATGCCATTTCCTCATCAGTGGAGGGAATAATAATAATAGTGATGATAAGGGTAATAACAAAAATAATAATGATGAAAATTGTAATAATCATAACAGCCCTACAGAGATCAAGAAACCAATTCATCATTGAACAAGCATTTATTTAGTATCTACTGTGTGCTGGGGCCTGGGGATATCAGTTCAATAAAGGAGCCAGTGCCTAGGGCGTTTACATTCTAATTAAAACCAGATAATGGGTGTAAAGCCCTTTGCAGACTTTAAATCACCTCTTCACCGTCCCTTGTCCTTGTCCTGGTTTCCACTCTCACAGATGGAAGAGATCTCAGAGACCTGGCTCTCATCCTGCCCATCCCAGATTCTCTTGACAACCCTCCTCTCCCTTTCCCTATGGCATCACACCCTTTCCTCTGCTCCTGTCTCTCTCTTCCTCCTCTGTCCCACCCCTTCATCTGGTTTGTAAACTGTAAAGTGCCCAGAAGAGGCGAGCGATTGTCATTCTCCTTGGATTCTGGGGCAGTGCCAAGCTCAGGCCCCAAACCCTTAGCAGCTCCGTGGTGAGCCTCTCCACGCAACCTCGGCGTTGAGCTTCAACGTCAGACAAAAACGGGAGCACTGCTGTTTTTGCCCAGGGTCCTTTCCTGAGCCTGGCATGACACAGAAGTGAAAATTATAGTAACTGGAGTTATGGTGCGTGCCTCAGGAACTTTGAAGGAAGTTGGGCGTGCTAGTTAAATCTTCTTGGTGGTGACTTGAATTACGTGACCGGCACTTAGACAGCGGATAAGACAAGGTCTTGCTGACCTTAGCAGCATTTCCTGGAGTAATTTTCACAGAAGAATGAGTTTTTGAAAGATTCCTTCAACATCTTCGTTACTAACAGGATTTTTCCCCATTTTTTATTCACCATCCAGCCTTCCTTTCCATTGCCACTGCCTGTGGGAAATAATTGTATTTTACTATGATTGGTTTAAGGGAAGTCCCCTCTGCCCATTAATATTTTAGTTTCTCTGTCTCTCTAAAAATAGGTCCCTTTCACTCTCCAACAAAGAGATGGGCTCCCCATTCTTGTCATCCCCAGGGATCTTTCTTCAGGACTTAGCTGTGGAATTGTTGTATAAAAATATGGAAGTTTTCTTCATTTGGGGACTGAAATTAATTACTGGTGTGGGTTGGGTTTTTTTAATTTCTTTTTTATTTCTTATTCACAGCTGTGACTCACTTCAGTTCCGCGTGGGGCTGTGGGAAGTTGTTAACTAAAGACAGCTTTAAATCAGTGGTAGGGGGATTGGCTGAAAAGAAATGCCAACTGTGAGCTGAAAAGAAAGGGATTCAGAATGGTTAGGTAGGGGGAGGGGGAGGGCTTGGGGAAGGGCGTTGGGATCATTTTGCCTTTTGTGTCTTTGAGAGACAAATGTGGTTTAGGGGAAAGTGAGCTTGACCTGGGATAAACAGATACCCGGGTTCAAATCCTGCCCTGGACACTGACAAATGATTTTGGTCACCTCCTAAAGCACTGGAATGTCAATTTGATGGTTAATTAGGGGACAGAAACACAATACCTAAAGAAAGCTCTGACCCTGTATTTTCACTTCTACTCCTATAAAATGCCCTCATTTTGGTTTATATTTAACTTAGTAATTATGCTTCTCATTGACTCAGTAAGAAAAGGTTCATGAATTTGGTTGTGATCTTTGTAAAACTTTGAAAGGCAACATGGTGATGTGGACAGAGAAGTACCCTTGGAGACAGGAAGACCAGCCCCTGACACATATTGACTGTGTGACCCTGGGAAAGTCACTTAACTTCCCAAGGGTCTAGATGAGGCTCTGAGCTTCAGAGAAGGTGCCAGCCTGCACTGGTAAAGGGTGTTTCCCTGTCTCAGTGAGATCCCCTGTCCAGCCCTCAGTCCTATTCCTCATCATGATATTTTTAGGCAGATAGTGAATTACTATTGCCATTTTACCAATGAAGACACCAAGGATATGAGAGGCCAAGTGACCCTTGTGGTCATCTAGCTTTTTAAGTCCTGACTTCCAAACCAGAATTTTTCCTGTTCTTGAAATTGCTTCTCATACTATGCCAAGGTCCTGGACATGAGTTCGGGTCTAGACAGCACCACCTACAAATCATTTTGCATCTCTGAGGCTCAGTCTCCTCCGCTGTAAAGTAGGGGTGGTGACAGTTACACCACCTACCTCCCAAGATGGTTTGAAGGAAGACAGTTTGTAAAATTTAAAGTCCCTTAAATTTGAGCTAAGGTGGGAAAGAATTTCAAGGAGGAGCATGTGGCCAGCAGCCACACGTGCTGCAGAAGGTCCAGGCTGGTGCACACGGAGAAAAAGTCATTAGATTTGGAAGAAGGAGGTCATTTGATTTATTCTAGAGAACTGCTCCAGTCAGATGATGATGGTAACAGAAGCTGGAATGGGTGGTATAGGGGGAAGAATAGGGCTGCAAGGTGGCACCATACTGAATAGAACATTTGAACCTGAGTTCAAATTCAGCCTTAGACACTAACTAGCTGTGTGACCCTGGGCAAGTCCATTCACCCTGTTTGCCTCAGTTTCCTCATCTGTAACATAAGCTGGAGAAGGAAATGACAAACCATTCCAGTATCTTTGCCAAGAAATCCCCAAATGGGGTCATAAGAAGTCCTGACGTAAGTCAAACACCTGAACAACAATAGGGGGAAGAGTACTGTCTTTGAAGTCAAAGGACCTGGGTTCAAATCATGGTTCTGTTACTTACTTGTGTGGCCTCGGACTCTTTCAGGGCTCTAAGCAACTCTCTGAGACTATAAGTCATAAAGAATGTGCCAACTGACATTGACAAAGTGAATTTCCTCTGCTAATGAATCTTTATCCTTTTCTAAAACTTGGGATTTTTAAGACAATATGATAAAGAAGATGAGGCCCAACCTTGGGGCCATGAAGACAAGGATATAAGTGGGGCCTTTCTCACATACTGACTGTGTGACCCTAGATTAGTAGGTGACCCTTCACCTTTTACTGCCCAGTTCTCTAAGACTATAAATTTCAGTGCACTTGCCACTTGGCATCATTGTAGGAAGTTCTTTGTTGTTGAGTCATTTCAGTTTTGTCTGATTTTTTGGGACCCCATTGGGGGCCTTCTTGGCAAAGGTACTGGGGTGGTTTGCCATTTCCTTTTCCAGCTCATTTTACAGATGAGGAAATTGAGGCCAACAGAGTGAAGTGACTTGCCCAGGATGACCCAGCTAGTAAGTGTTTGAGGCAGGATTTGAACTCAAGAGGATGAGTCTTCCTGGTTCCGAGCCCAGTGTTCTGTCCTGAGTATTTCCCACACCAATGAAATCACAGGTATAAAAATAATAATTAATGTGATCATTTTTAATTATTGTGATATCATAAGGCAGGCCCTTTAATTATCCAGATGTGTTTTGTGAAACTTCTTTGTTTGCATGATTAATTCACATGATTTTTGCAACATGAAACTGATTTTTAATGGGCAAAATAATGAGTGGAAGCCCAATTGTGATTAAAAATTCTACTGAAGTTTCATGTTCTCTTACTGTCAACACATGATCTAGACTAGCCTTTTTAATTTTGAGCCCATGAAGTAAGAATATATCAAACAAATTAACCAGGAATGATGGGCCCAAGGCAGGTTCTAATGAATTGAGTGGCTCATTTACGTCCTAGATGATGTTTTGTCCTACATATTTTGAGGAATATTTAAAATCATTTCCCTAATACATTCCAGTGAAAATACCTTGGGGTAGGAGATTATCATACTTAGAGTTATATCACCAAGCATACACCACACTTAGGCAGATACTGACTTTCGTTTTAGACATAAGCATTCTGTGTTGGCAATACTGAGTTAAACTGGGAAGCAACATCACTTTTTGTGGAGTGATCTCACTTTCCAGATGTTAAAACTGACTGACGATGGACTTTTAAGGAAAGCATTTTTTTAAATTTCACTAATAAATTTGTGAATCAGAATCTCAGTATGAATTTTTATTCCATTTTGAATACAGATCTGTCATTTCTATTGGTAACTCTCAACAAAGGGCAGCTAGGTGAAGCAATAGATAGAACATGGGGTCTGAAGTGAGGAAGACTCATCTTCCTGAGTTCAAATCTGGCCTCAGACAGTTCCTAGCTGTGTGACCCTGGGCAAGTCACTTCACCCTGTTTGTCTCAGTTTCCTCACCTATAAAATGAGTTAGGGAAGGAAATGGCAAACCACTTTTGTATCTTTGTCAAGAAAACCCCAAATGGGGTCATGAAGAGTCAGACACAACTAAACAAAAACAAGGAAAGGTTTCCTTCTCCCAATACAGATTTGCATTTGTTTTTCACTTTTAGTCATATAGAATCACCTGAGACACAAAATGATTTGCCCAGGGTCAAGCAGCAAAAAAATAGAATTTGAACCAAGGACTTTGTTTCTTTGTGGCCAGCTCTCTACCCATTATCCCACATTCCTTCATATAGTTGAACAACTGTGTTGTTCTCTTGCGATATGGGAGATCTCTTTCTTCTTTGGAGTGATATTCTGCTAGGGTGTTGCTTAAAGACATCCAGAAGGAACGGGGGGGGGGGGGAGGGAGGGAGGGAGGGAGAGAGTGAATATATGAGAGAGAGAGAGAGAGAGAGAGAGAGAGAGAGAGAGAGAGAGAGAGAGAGAGACAGAGACAGAGAGAAGAGACAGAGAGAGGGAGAGAGAAGAAATAGTGAAGAGACAGAGAGAATGAGACAGAGAGACAGAGAAAGAGGTGAGCTTGAAATTCTGCACCTTAAAACATAGGCAGAAGTTAGTCATTTGGATGAGCCTTTCTGAGGAGAGCTGTGCCTTCCACCTCTACCTCTGTGGTTCTCGCATCTATGACTATAACTCAGATAGAATACATGCAGAAGCGCACCCGTTAATGGAGAATGGATTCCTCTGGTGCACTGACTTTGAGGTAGAGGGCCACCAGTGGGTTGGGGCCACAGTCTGAGTCCCCCAAAGATAAAGTGACTTTCCAAGGTCATGCAGGATAATGTGTGCAAATGAAATAATACATATGAAGTTCTTTGCAAGCCTTAAAGTACTCTACAGATGCCAACTACTACTATTTCCTGGTCCAATCACCTCACTTTCTGGATGTAAAAGGGAGCAGTCTCAGAGACATTCATTGCCTTGCCCCAGAGTCACATTGTTGTTAGTAAAGGTCAGAGCCAGGATTTGCACCCAAGTCCACAGCCTCCAAATCCAGAGCTCTTTCCATTTCACCATGTCCCCATTGCATGGAGGTACAGAGCTCATAATGATGGCTTCCCTGGAGCCTGGTAAAATCTTAGAAAACATAAAAAATTGAATGTAAATTTTTATTGGAATAGTTTCAATTAGTAGTGGCCAACAAGTATTGGTCCTAGAAAGCTCACACAGGTATGGTGGAAAGTATATGGTGGTTGAGGGATTGGGGCAGTCAGAAACCGAGTCTAGAACCAAAGCATGCTCACTGCTCACTATGTGTATGATTTGGGAATCTCTAGGCTTCCATTTTCTCCTTTGTAAAATCATGCGATTGGACTAGTTGACCTTCCCAATCCCTCTCAGCTCTGAACTTAGAACCACATGGGCTCTCTGGGCCTCAGTTTCTTTCTCTGTAAAATGAGGAAGTTGGAACAGATGACCCCCTTAGGTCCCTTCCAGCTGTAAATCTACTATCCTAAGCCAAAAGCCCATGACTAAGCACCAGGCTTCCATTTGCTGCCATGCTCAATTTTATTTGTCTGTCCACTTTTCTTGGGCTACTCTTCCCCACTGCATTAGCCCGTCAATCCGTGACATCGCCTTATTAAATCGAACTTATCGATCATTCTTGCCAGGGATGCCGTCGCCAACTACACTAAAGAAGTCAGAGAAGTCTGGTTTCAGCAGCCCCTCACCGTCGCAGACCTCCTCCCTGGGAACGGCATTCACACAGCATCATCGGCCTGTCATTACAGGACCCAGAGGTGAGGCTTTCCCGGGGAACCCCCCCTCATTTGTGTGGAGGCAGAGACACCCAGGGATCAGCATGAGGGTCGATGGAAAGCCATCTGTAGAGGTCCAATGCCTTAGTCCTTAGGGCCACTGGGCCATCTCAGTGACACAAAGATAGGACTGGTAAGAATGTATTTCAGAAAATGGGATCCAGGCTGTTGGTGGTGGGACTTTTGCAGAGAAATGCACTATGGAAAGAGAGTGGGAGTGAGAGGGGGGTGGCAGTAGAATACATATAGAACGGAAAACTGAGAAAAGATTCCTTGGTGCCCAGAGTTCAATGGTGGGTGGCATCATAGGATGCAGTGACTTTTACCTGCTTCCTTCCTGATGGGCGCCTCGCTTTTGCCACCGAACGCTTCCCAGTCCTCTTTCCCCCCAATCCTCATCTCGTTAGTCATTATTTTGTGTGAGCAGCATACAGCTTTTCTTGCTCCCTGGTTCCTTCTGAAATGGTAGATGACTTGTCTGGTTCTCATTGTAGAATTTCCATCACTGGGGTCTTGTGCACTTTTAAAGTTGATTATTAAAATGCGTCCACTGCAAGCATGATTTGTATTTTGCTCTACGGTCATGCTCCTAGCCTCCAGCAAATGTCAGTAAGTCACTTAATTTGAACATAGTGCAAGAGGAAAATATACTCTTGGTTTGTTTAAGAGGGGAGATGATGGTTTTCTTTAGTGTAAGTGGGTCTTTGGACTCAACTGGCATCACAAAACACATGTGGAAAAATTATGTTCTCATCTTCTTTGACTTATTTATGTCTTAGGAAGTTGGCCTTTCCTTTTCTTGGTTTCTCATGGATCCCTATCTCATTTACATAATCCGTGTCCCTTTTGTAAAACTGAATATCTTTGTAGATCAGGGATACTTAACCTTTTTTGTATCATTGATCTCTCTTGGAATATATCTGGGAAAACCCATGGACCATTTCTCAGAATCATGTTTTTAAATTATTGAAGGAAATGCTCAATTTCAGTTAGAATTTAGTGAAAACAAAGATGTAACTTTTTCCTCTTCAAGTTCATAGATTCCCTGAAATCTGTCCACAGTAGACTCAAAGCTAAGAACCCTTGATCTAGAGGACACTTAACAGCTCAGCAAAATGGCACCGTAGGAAGTCAATGAAACTCAGCACTGGGACAGAACCCAGAGGTCTTTGAGTTCATCCTGTACCTGGGAGAGCACACCTTCTATGACACACCCAGCAGTCCTAGGAAATGCAGGACAGTTTCTAGGGAAGCAGGATGATATCATTGCTTAAAGAAGAATTACCGGGGCCATTGGGAGAATAGGAATAATCGATTGAAAATTGGAAAGCATGGGCAGTCATCATAGAGGCCCAGCCTCTGAGAGTTGAAGGGTCCTTGGGATCTAACCCAACCCAGACCCAAACAAGAATCCACCCTACCACACCCCCAGCAAGTGGATATCCAGCCTTTACTTGAAGACATCCAGTGAGAGGAAGCCACCCACCTCCTCAGGCAGCCGATTAATTCACTTTTGGATGGTTCTGATTGTTAGGAAGTTTTCATTTCATCCAACCACAATTCTGCCTCTGCAACGGGTTTGGAGAAGTCAAGTTGGAGAAAGACATCTCATCTGATTTCCTTAAGAAGAAGGCCAATTAGCATTTGGCTGTTGTGAGAAACGTTACCTTCAATATTGATCGCTTGATTGAATCTCATCCTCTGCTTCCAAGAATATACTGATCAGTGGAAGAAGCACCCTTGTTCTATATGTCGCTTTGCAATACAGTCAGGGACGCTCGCAGTATTAACTAGAATTGTTTTAATTATTTTCCCTTAAATTTGTTGAACAGTGGCTCTGAATAGGGCTTATGTTTATGGTACAGCAAGGTATACTTGATAGAGCCAAGAGATTTGAACTCTAGTCCAGAATTTGCCACTAACTCATGGTGTGATCTTGGGAAACTAATTTCATCTTTCTTTATCTCTGAGATTAGGATGTTGGACTAAATGGTCTTTAAGGATTCTTCTCATTCAAAAATTCTTTGGAGTAGGCCTTGTTGTGGGTGACATTTAACAAAAAGGTAAACTGAGGCACATATTCATTCTCACAAAGAAAGGCAGAAGATGATCTAGGGTAAGAAGCAGTGTAGTAATCATGGAGAGCGTACTGTACCTGTACTGCACTGAAAGCCAGAGTCCCTGCCTTTGTTTCATACTATGTGTGTGATCTCCTGAAGCAGCCCCATTGTACAGTTCGGATAGTTAGAATGTTGGTTTCATTGTTTTCCTGTAATTAAGCTTCAGTCTACTTCCCCACAGCTTCCACAGCTGGGTCTGCCCTCTGGGTCCAAGCAGAACAACGTGGCCAATCTGCTTGCATTTTGATACCCCTTTAAATGCTGAACATCGACCATCATCTCCGCTACGATTACCTGGTGAACAAACTGACCAGAAACTTGCCCAGTTTCAGCACCAGATCTCTGTGTTTAAGTTAGCCATGGACTTTACCACAGTTCCAGTAAACTTGGTACTGTTTAGACACCACCTAATAGTCTGAGTGCAAAGAAAGGGGGGGGGTACTTGAGTTGAGTCTTGAAGGACAAGGAGAGTTTGGATTCAACTCAACGATTCACCTAGGGTTGATTAAGCGTGTAGTTATGTGCCAGGCGCTGGCTGGGTGACAGTGATGTCAAGACAAAAGCAATAAGGCCTTACCTTTAAGGAGCTTCCATTCTGCTGTCAGATGGGTGTAGGGAGGGATATATAACCGGATAATTAAGGACATGAACCAAGATAATTAAGTACTGCAGAGTAATTGAAAGAAAAGTAATGGTGAATGGGGTGATGGGGAAATGGTTAGCTTAGGAAGTGATACCTTTGATGAGATTCCAAGGGAGGTGGGAGGCAGGGATTGCTGTAGGGGAAGACAGGAGCAGAGGCTTTCCAGGGTGTTAGGGGCAGCCTGACTGGGATGGGAATGGGGATGGGAAATGGAACATCAAAAACAGGAAACGTAAGGCATAGGCTGAAGCTGATGTGCACCATCAATCTCCAAAGACTCCCAAGCCAGACTGGGCTCCAAATGCCCAACACAGGGGGCAGCTGGGTGATGCAGTGGATGGAGCTCTGGCCATGGAGTCAGGAGGACCTGAGTTCAAATCCGGCCTCAGACACTTGACACTTTGTAGCTGTGTGACCCTGGGCAAGTCACTTTACTCCAGTTGCCTTACCAAAAAAAGCAAACAAACAAACAAACGAATGCCCAACAAAAGTGTTTGCGTTTTATCCCATAGGCCACTGGGAGCCAGTGAAGGTTCTTCCACAGGCAGATTAGAGGCACAAGTGCCTCCTGTCTAGAGAGGAATACCTCTCCATCAGTGTTAGTCGCTGGTATGACTAGTCAATATTGGAGGAATGTTTTGAACCCAGCTCTTCCTTTCTCATAGTCCAACCCATTATGCCACAGTCACCTCTTTATAATAATACGTAAATCTTTATATTTGTGGCCATATTGGGTCCGTTCTTTTGAAACAAAATCCATGGCCTGCCAAGACCACACCCATTATGAACACACTGTCATGGCAAGAGACCTTGAGTGGCTGTGCTAGCTCCTGACATTCAGCACTCGGGTTTTTCAGAGTCTGTGCCACCATAACCACTTCCCTCCTCGTGCCCTAGAGGGAGGGGAGGGTGATCTGACTGTCCCAGGAGCGCCTCAGCCTCCTGACTTCTGTGGCTTGGAGAGACCATTTAACCTCAAGGCCTTAGTTTCCCCATCTGCATGCTGGGGATAAGACTGCACCATGTTTTTCTCTGTGTGGTTGGTTTAGTTAATATCGGTAAAGCACTTCCAACTTGAAAGGGACTGAAAGGAGAAATAAGCGTCCCCATCCAGGCATGCAAGCCTCATACATTACAGACAGTTACCAGGGTCCTTTGAGATAATGGGGGGCTGAGCTTCCAAACACTGGACTTGACTGATGCTGAAAATTTTGTCACAGTCAAGTATTTAATTATGACAATTCTTAATTTGTGGAAATTAGACTATTCTTGTTTTTTTCTCTCCCCTCCACCCTTCTTTGTCCTGAGCTATAACATTCTATAGTGTATTGAAGAAACAGGGATGATTTAGAGGCAGCTGTGGACGGACCACCGGGCGCGGAGCTGGAAAGCCCGGGTGTGAGCCCCGCTTCTCCCACCTCCTCTCCAGGTGACTGTGGACAAGTATAGGGCCCTACGTAGCTCACCTGTGATAGGAAGGTGACAGCCAGTGAGCTGCCTCCCTTACTGGGAATTTGTGAAGGCAGCACGAGGTCGGAGTCAGCAAGTGGCTAGGATCTTTGAATGACACTTCAGAGTCACCTGGAATACTCGGAGATGACCTGACCTTCATGCGAGGTCAAGTGTGCTTAGCTATGGCTACAGCACTGGAGTCACCTGAATAGAAAGGAGGATGTATAAAAAAGAAGTAGCAAAAATAAGATAGTAAAGGCAGTCGTGGTACAGCGGAAAGGTCTAGGAATCTGTAATTGGACGATCCGGGTTCAAATCCTGTCCTAGCTGTGTGACCTCCGGGGCAAGTCACTTCCAAAAAGTACGTCTCTGCTGGAGAATTTTAAAAAAGGACGACGGGGCCTTGGTGAGCTCCTTGCCAGCTCCGGTGCTTCAGTCCCTTCCCTCTCTGAGCCTCCATTTCCGCCTTCATTAAATGAGGGCATTGGAGCTGATGGCATCTGAGGTCCATTTCACCTTTAAACCTGTGATCCCAAAGGGGACAAGGATCTAAAATTATGAAATTCACTCGTCAGAGATGACCCCGGACCAGAAGGAGAAGGGAGGAGAGGAAGGACAGGAGCAATCACTAGGAAAATGCTTCCAAAACTGCGACGCCTGAACATGAGTGTAATTAAAATCACCCTTTACCACGTTGTGAAGGTTTCTCTGTGACGTGGGAAATGTTTAGTGGCGCCAGGCTCAGAATTTGCCTGCCTGCCTGTCTGCATGCTCCCCACTTGTCTGGGAAGCCTCCTAAATTAGCCAGGAGGGCCCCCCCCACTGGGTGGGGGCTCATAAAAATGCCCCAGTGGCTTAGCTTTGTCGAGTTAACTGTTCAGTAATTACCAGATAAATGCATAAGTAAAAGCTCGATTACGCTAATAATTTGTCCTGAGATAGATGGGTAGGACCCCCCACTGGGTTCATTTGTCATCCCCACAGCCAACTTCTAAAGAGGCCTCCTTTGCCCAGGAATTGTGCGGCTATCTCCTTTCAGTGAGGAAGACTGCTGGAGTCCCAAGAGGATGGAGGTACCTAACCTCTCAAAGAAGCAAGATGCTCCGGGGTGGGGGGCCATGCTAGAGAGAAGAATAGGTGACCAGCCACTGTGGACACATGAATGGGGATCCCAGCCTCCCTGGGCAAAAAAGTGCCGCCCTCCTCCGCCCTCCTGTGTGCCCCTACGGAGGAAGAGGGCTGACAGTAAAGGAGGAGGACCTTATGATAAGCAACAGCCCTGGGGGCCTCCGTAATGCGAGTTTCTTTTCATACTATGGACCAGGGATTTGGGGGTTCACGGATCCATTTGGCAGACTGGGGAAGCCTCCTCAGAACCCTATTTTAAATACATTGAACAAACACACAAGGTTACAAATATATTGAAATACAGTCATAAAGAGATTTGAAAAACAAATCCATGGCCTGCAATAGACTGTTGATCCTATTTTCTTCAGTGTTGGGCAGTGTGGGGAAGGGATGGCCACCATCCTTCCATGCTCGTTATCTCCAGCCAAGGACAAGACCACATTCTTGATTGACTCTGATAGAAGAAGGAACAAGGGACTGCACTCTGGGCTCGGGAGCACGTGCCGCTTCAGCGATGGGATCCACGTTGAAGCGTCGACCCAGGATTTCCAGCCTCTCCTATTGACAGAGCCATAAATCACGGCCCAAGTTGAGTGAATTAGTGTCGCTGGGACAGCATTTATGTAGTATCACTTACCATCTCTGGCAGAGCAGGCGGGCAGGGGAGCCGCTGATCCTGGAAATGAGGACGGGGAGGCAGAGGAGAAGGGCAGCGTCCCCACGAGCTGTGCCTCCCGTGGCCCGAGCGTTGTGTGCCCAGAGCCGGACGGCATCATCACGGAGGAGGCCTGTGTGTTTTCTCAGGATGCCCGTTTCCGTGCTAACTCACTCATTCCTTTTCGTGGCTTTCTGTTGTTTTTTGTTTCTGCTTTTTTAAACATATTTTTTCTGGTGTCCAGAAACTTGAGTACAAGACAATCAAAGGTTGCCAGCCTGTGTTATGGGGATGGAAAGGATTACAGGTGAATCAGAGGGCACGGATGATAAAGCCATGTATTTTGTGTTGGAAGGGACCTCAGAGATCATCAGATCGCGTCCTCAGATCATAGATTTAAAGGCAACCTTTCACCTTTAGACCTTAGAAGATATTCTCATATCATAGATTTAGAGCTGAAAGGGCCATCTAGGCCAACCCTTTGGCAGCTAGGTTGGAAAGACCCGAGTTCAAATCCAGCCTCAGACACTCCCTAGCTGTGTAACTCTGGGCAAGTCACAACTGTTGTTTGCCTCATTTTCCTCAGCTGTAAAGTGGGGATGATAATAATAGCATCTACCTTCCAAGGTTATCGTGGACATCATTTGAGATAATATTTGTATATATTTAGTACAGTTCCTGGTGCGTAGTAGGTGCTATATAAGCACTTATTCCTTTTCTGCATCTCCTCCCTTAAAGATTCATGGGTTCCTAGATTTTAAGCTGGAAGTGACCTTAGATATAATATAGAAAGTGTCCTGCAAATCTCCCAACACATCCGCCATCTTGGACCCCTTTGCTGCCAATGGACCTTGCTTCCGACATAAATTCCCAGGACTTTCTTTTAGACCTCTGTGTATTCCCAGCAGGTGGTTAAGAGAATCCAGCATCAAGATGGCGGATTGGGAAGAGGTGGGGGTAGAGGTGGAGGTGGCTGAAATACTGTTTTATTTTTCTCTGCCTTATCTCTTGTCTCCTGTCGTCACTGGCATATAACATAGAAGTTCAGCTTCCCTTCCAGGAACCTGGATCCTGGCCAACTTTGCTTATTAAAAAGTCACTCTTCATATTCCCAATAAACACAGCTGTTGCATGGTGTTTGAAAGCATTTCCCATCAGCCAGCATGGAGGCTCAGCCAATTAGTACGATAATATGGTCAATTTCGAAAATAGGTACCTTCAGGGAGATGCCGGGTTAGAGCGCCCTCTGAGGGCAGTGGTCCATCCACCGCATTTCATGCTATTGGAAATTCAAGCCCCTTGGGGTACTTTGTCAAGTCAAGCAAATGGCCACATAGTGTTCAGATGTTTGTGATTTTATAAAATAATTCATTGTACCAAACATAGTCATCATCTTCTCTAGAAGAGAAACACGCTCCTCCAAGACAGCACGATAGAGCAGAAACCATAATAGCTCTACAGTGAGAGAATTCAAATCAGGTTGAAATCTCACCTCCAAACCTACATAATCATGGGGTATCTCCTCAGAGGTAGAATGAACCTTCATTTTGGAAACCTCTGACCTCAGACAAGTTACATAGACCTCAGTTTCCTTATTTGAAAAAAAAAAAGGACTTGCAGAGATGACCCCACCAAGGTCTCTGCCTCCAGCAGGAGGATCTGGAGAAATGCTGTCAGCAGAGCAATGAAAGACAGAGCTGAATCCTTCTTCAGGTGTGGAGGGCTCTGAAGATGGGGTTGTTTTCTCCCAGGCATTTGTTTTTTTAATCTGAAACAAAGTCTGTTCTCCAGATCCCATTTCTGTGTTTCTGCTTAGGCCGTCCCTTCCATGCCTAGAAGACATTTTCTCCTCATCTTCACCCCTTCAAATCCCTAGCTTCTTTCAAATCTCAGCCTTACCTGAGGACTGATTCCTCAGCCCTCTTATGTCTCCTCCCTGAAATCACTTGTGTTTACCTTGTGTATATGTGCTGCAGGTGATATTTCCTACAAGAGAATGTGAGCTCCTTGAGGCCAGGGATAATTTCATTTTGTCTTCCTATCCCCAGCACTGGAGACAGTGCCTGACACAAAGTAGGAGCTTAATAATTACTGTTTGTTTAATTTATTTTTTAAAATATATAATTTAGAATTAGAGGCATTGTGGCTTAGTTGATAAAGAAGACTTATCTTAAAGGAAGCTCAAGATTCTCAAAGGGGAAAAGGGAGGGCATTCTAGGCATTGGGGCCAGCTTGTACAAAGGCATAGAGGCTGGAGATGAGATGCCAGATTTAGGGAAGAGCAAGCAAATAGGCCAGTGTGACAGGAATGTTTATGTGAAGGGCAGTAATGTGCAACAGAACCAAGAAAAGTAGACTAAGGCCAGATTGTGAAGAGCTCTAAGTATAAAAGTGAGATATTGGTATTTTATTCCAGAGGTTACTGAAGGCAAGGAGCCCCCACCAGTGGGAGCACAGTATTGTGCTTGTAGTACGTACCAAATAAATGTTTGTGGAATAGACTTGTGACAGTGCAAAGAAGAAATCAGAAATTCCATAAGGTTTCACAGAATAAAGAATTGGATGCCATGTTTCATATTTACAAAGGGAAGGATCATAAGTAAGTTCACAGGTTTAGAACTAGAAGGAACCTTGAAAGCCAATGAGGCCAGTCTAGGGGTATGCTGAAGCCAGCTCAGACCAGCCTGCGACAGCTGGTTGTTAAATGTTCAATGAGAACTTTTACACTTTGGAAATTGATGAATGCTCCAAATTAAGTCTTGGCTTATCCATCGCTTTGTTAACTGCCCGGACTTCAGATGGTGAAAATGTGAGTGAGGCAGATTAAACAAAAGTGGGTCACAAGCATGTAGTTGGTTTTCTGGAGGTATTTACCAGTACACCCTCAGTCCAGTCCCCTCATTTTGCAAATGCTGAAGCACAGAGAGGTTAAGCCCCCTGCCCAGGATCCCATAGCTAAGAAGTGTCTGAGCTGGATTTTGAAAACACATCTTCCCGATTCCAAGTCCAGCATTCTCCATGATCCCTATCATGAAACCCCATTGTAAGAGCCCTCCACACCTGAGGAAAGATTCAGCTCCATCTCTTATTGCTGTGCTGACAGCATTTCTCCAGATCTTCCTGGTGGAGGTCTGCAGCTGATGCCAGAAATGAACAGCCAAAGTGAAGAGAATCCAAGGCCCTACCCAGTGCATATGAATCCGGGAAAAGACAATTAGAGCCACTCCAGGGTGATCCAGGTGGATGTACTCCATTGTGCAAGAGGAAGAACATAGGAGGGTTATGAGGATGCAGAGGGAAGGAGCTTGGGAAACAGGGCTGGCAGTGGTAAAGATGATAAGAAGGGGGGAGGGAAGGGGGAAGGGATCTCTTCTGTTCTCTCTCTCTCTCTCTCTTCCTCTCTCTCTTTCATGCCCTTTTAGGTTTTCATTTCAATATTTCAAGGATATAAATTCATTAGTGGGGATTCTCCCTCCACCAGTGTGGATTGCAACCCCCAGATTAATGAATGGAAAGACGTTTATTTCTTAATCTCTCTATGAGAGCCAAGCGCTGTACTAAATGCTGGAGGTACACATACGAAAGTGAAATAGGCCCTGTCCTCAAGGAACTTCCATTCAAATGGTTAGCCAGAGAAGGGAATTTGATTTGGAGAATTATAGGAATGCCGACTTTTAATAGAAGAAGAAGGAAGAAAGGAAGATGATGGTGGTGGTGGTGATGATGGTGGTGGTGGTGATGATGATGGTGGTGATGATGATGGTGGTGATGATGGTGGTGGTGGTGGTGGTGGTGGTGGTGGTGGTGATGGTGATGATGATGATGTTGATGTCAATGATGATGATGATGACAATAATAATAATTGCTAAAGTATATTTGGCACTAAGGGGTCTGCAAAGTACTTTATCTCATTTGACCCTGACAGTAACTTTGTGCAGTAGGTGCTATTATTATACCCACTTTACAGATGAGGAAACTAAAGCTGAAGGAGATTAAGTTGACTTGCCTGAAGTCACACAGCTAGTGTGTTTCTAAAGCAGAATTTGAACTGAGGTCCTCCTGAATCCAGGTTTAGAACTCTAACCATTATATCACCCAGCCACCTAGATAGTTTAGACAGATGATCTCCAAGAGTCCTTGTGTTCAAAAATGGGGAAAAGTGTCTCCCTGCATCTCCTCCATCCATTGCACTACCCACCCTGCCACCTCTCAGCAGCGATGGCAGTAATGGGTCTGCCCTCTCTGAAGGTCTTCGGGCAAAGGCTGGATGGAGGAGCAATTGTCAGAGATGGTGTAGAGAAGATTCTTGTTCAGTTATGGGTTGGCTCTGATGACCTTTGAGATCAGAGAAACGAAGTTCTGAACTCATACCTAAAAGGAAAAGGCAATCATGTGATCACTGAAGATGGAGCCAAGCCAAGCTGATCCCACAATCATTTAAGAATCATTTAAGCATCAGTTATTTGTGCCAGGCAAAGGCAGTGTGGGGTATGAACATAGGACCAGCCTTGGAGCAAGGAAGACCTGGGTTCAAATCTCGCCTTTGGCACCTGTTGGCTGTGGGATCAGGGGCAGGTTACCTCACCCTCAGTGTTCCAAGTTACCGATGCATTGCTGATTTTACATTGAGGGTGAATGTCTGACCAAGACAAAGTTACTGTTCTGAAGCAAAAAAAAAAATTGTAAAGAGCTAAGCACTGAGCTAGGTGCTGCGTGTCAACAAAGAAAATGAAACAAAAGTAGGCCTTTCCGCAAGGAGCTTGCAGCCTACTGGCCTGGGCCAAGAAGTTCTAATGGTTTGTCACGTCCATGTTCCATTCATTGAATGAATGAATGAATGAATGAATGAATGAAAAAAACACGCTTACTCTCTGTCAGGCACAGTGCTCCTCTGTTGTCTTTTGGGCAGGTCGAACCTTATGAAAGAAGTTGCCCAGCCCTTTAATAGGACCTTTAAGAAGCCTAAAATGTTGTTTTTGAGACACGTGGAAAGCCCTGTCATGCCGGGAGATCTTTCCCGAGTTCAGTCCCAGCTGGGCCTGGCCTCAGGCTGACGAGAGCCCCTCGCGCAGCCGCTGCCGCAGCCAATTCTGTAGGGCCTTTTAATACACCAAATTGTATTAACGTCAACATGGATGCAGATGGATGCACAGCACTAAACTGGAAACACTTGAGAAAAGCCTTTATTGACTCTCAAGTAAATAATGCACATGTTTAAAGGGTCTAAATATGCATTTACATAATGCTCTCTAATTTTTTTTATTGTGTCGACTCTGGGTGCGCACCACACTAAGAGCTGTTTTCCCCAGTCGAAAATTTGGAATTGTGCTAGTCCTGATGTATCTCAGCAGCAGAGTGCCAGCTTCCGACGAGGGGGCTCTGCCCTTTCTGGTGGTGCGTCCAAGGATCTCCAAGCACACGTCAGGAAGACTTCTTCAGGTCCCAGTGAAAGCAGCTCCTGTCAGCCCAGTTGTACCGGTGATGATCTTACGTCAGGAGTTGAGTGGCAGGCCAGATTCTGCCACTGAAAGGTGGCAATCAGTAAGCATTTATGAGGCCCCTACTGTGTTCCAGGCGCTGTGCTGAGTGATGGAAAAGCCACAGTCCTAGGCCTCAGGGAGATTGCCTTCAAATGCTGGAGCCAGCATGCACGCCTATCATCTGGTTGGTGTATATGAAACAGATGCTGAGGAAGCAGCTGAGGGGCCCAGCCAGGCCTCATAGAGAGGGAGGTGCCTGAGCTGAGTTGTAGGAAAGCAGGCAGAGGTGAGGAGGGAGGGTGGTCAAGTCATGGTGGATGGCAAGGGCGGAGACTGTGACGTGGGAGAAAGGGCACAAAGGCCCATTAGATATGAGAGATACAAAAGCAAGACTTTCTCCTCTCGAGAAGCCTCCATCCTATTGGTTCCTCATAATGACTTTGTGAGGTAGAATTGGGGAGGGGGGACTGCCCTTTCATTGGTGGAGAGCACACTTAGAGAGGAAGTGTCCTCTACCAGGGTGGAATAGCCACTATCAATCAGAAAACATTTATTAAGCACCTACTGTGTGCCAGGCACTGTGCTAAGTTCTAGGGATACAAAAAGAGTCCCTGCCCTCAAGGAGCTCACACTCTAATTGGGGGGAGGATATCAAACAATTATGTACAAACACGATGTAGAAATAGCCATATTTCTCTATCTGTGTGATAAATTGGAAATAATTTCAGAGGGAAGGCTCTCCTTGACATTAAGGAGAACTAGACCAGCAAAGACTTCTGGTAGAAGGTGGGATTTTCCCTGAGATCTGAAAGAAGCCAGGAGACAAAGGTGAGAAGGGAGCACATTGGAGGTATCGGGGCCAGCAATGGAAAGTGGACAAATGGACCAAAAACCTATTTTCTCACCTCTCCCTTCCCATTGGGGGAAAAATCAAGGAAAAACAAAAGCCTTGTAACCAGTATGCATCATCCACCAAAATGGCTTCCCCTTTGGCCCCATCTACAACCCAAACATCTCGTTCTGTAGCCGGAGTCCTCCATCTCTTTGGCTCACGGTGCGGCATCTGTCCTCAGCTTAGTCATCATGCTCGTCTGAGGGCTCGACTCTTTCTCGGTTGTCTGTCTTGTATGAGTCTTTCTCCCGGTTCCACTCCCTTCTCCTTGGTACGGTCTTGGGGAGCGTCTCACTTGAGCGTCATCTGGAGGTTTGGCTGCTGCAGGGGATGCTACAGTCCCTTTCTACAGGTGTCTGCCAAGTTTTATGAGTTAAATTTAGAGCATAGAATGTAAGCCCTCAGAGGGCCGGCAGGCTCTCACGTTCTCCCCGGTGCCTAGCACAGCATCTGGAATATAATAAACCCTAAATCAATGTCTGCTGAATAGAATGAGAAGGATAATGACCAGCTATCACTTGGGGAAGGGCTTGACGATGTACAGAACTGGTTCATCTCAATCTTTATCATCATCACCCAGCACAGTGCTGAGAGAGTAGCAAGTGTTTTAAAAATGCTTGTTCACAGAATCATAGCTTTAGAGTGGAAAGACAACTTCAAGACCATTGAGTCCAACTCTCTTATTTTACAGGTGTGGAAACTGAGGCACAAGGAAATTTAAGTGACTTGCCCAGGGTTACACAGCTAATTGGTTTTCAAGGTGGATTGGAACTCAAGTCTTCCTGACCCTGTTCCAGGGCCCAGTTGATTGGATCAGTTGGTTGGTTGAAAAGAACATGGCATAGTAAAAAGAATATTGGTCTCAGAATCAGAAAGTTTGTGTTGTAGCTCTGATATTGACTTGTAAGTTACATGTCTTCAAAAATCATTTTCCTTAAAAAATAAAAATAAAAATAAATGAACGAATAATTTTCCTTGGGGCAGGTAGGTGGTACAATGGATAGAGTACCGATTCTGGAGTAGGGGGACCTGAGTTCAAATCCAGCCTCAGACGCTTGACATGTAACCAGCTATGTGACCCTGGGCAAGTCATTTAACCCCAGTCGCCTCACCAAAAAAAAAAAAAAAAAAAGAATCAGTTTCTTTTTTAATTCTCTTATCAGCAAGTTAGTGAGAAAGTTCAGTGATGCTTGGATAACCTGCCTAAAAGGGTTGGGAGAAAGGTTTCTTAGCCCTAAAGTGTCTTAAACTGTAAAGATGAGTTAATGTTGGGGCAGCTAGGTGGCACAGTGGATAGAGCACCAGCCCTGAAGTCAGGAGGACCTGAGTTCAAATCCAGCCTCAGACCAAAACACTTGACACTTACTAACTGTGTGACCCTGGGCAAGTCACTTAACCCCAATTGCCTAAAAAAAAAAAATGACAAGTTACTGTCCTAGAGGACTGAAGGCCACGTTCAGATGACCTCATCATGTATTCTCTTCAGTAAAGCACCTATTAAGCACTTGCTGTATACAGACCACTGATGGAGATACAAAGTTAACTCATGACAGACTTGGTCCATGCCCTCATGGAGCATGTGACCTCCTGAGATTGAGTTGAAGACTTTCAGCCCTTCCCATGTACAGCTTTGGCCTCATAGTGACTTTTATCAATCCTCCTTCTCAGCCAGGGGCAAAAGTTTTTACATACTTTGGATAAGTTTCTTTTTTAAAAAAGCAACTAATGTAATTTCCTTCTTGTACAAATGAAATTCAGCAGGGTTTGTATATAAGGGAGTTCTCACTGTCTGCCTCTTCTCAGTTTGCATGGGCATCGAGCCAGCATTTCAGCAGGGGTCACTCCTTCCCTCGGCACGTGGGTTCCCACCCTGAAACATGGAGCTTTTCAGAGTTTAACTTTAGAACTGTAAGGAGGACAGACACATCAGCCTTGAGTGCAAAGAGAGTGTATCCCCCCCACTCCCACCCCTTCATCCTGCTCTCCTTCCCATCTCCCCTGCCCCCCACTAATGGCTCAGCTTAATATGTGATCATGTGCTCTATCCTTCCCAAAAAGTTCATCCTGAATTAGTCCCTCGAAATTTCACTGAAAGGGGGACAAGAGCTCTAAGAATGAATTATTGTCCATGGGTCGTTCAGAACGAAAGGGGATCCATATGTGAAAACTGGAATTTGTCATCTATAATGTCAGTTAAATCAAACCTAATCTACTAGATACATTTTTTATTGCTTGCTTCATTAAAAAAGCTCTTAAGGTAATGAATAATCTTCCATTTCACCCAGGATTATTAATGCCTTTATAACTCACGTCCACTGAAAACACAAAGGCAGCTTGAAATTCTCACTTAATCCAGATTCCATGCTGTCTTAAAGAGCCCAGAGGAGCAAAAACCCATCAGGGCTGACTATTTTCGGATTGGTCACTCGAGGAATCCTGTGAACCCTGTGCAGTGGAGGAGAAGTGGGGTCTAGATGCTGGGGACAAGAAAAAAATCTCCCTTCTTGTAACTTTTTTTTTTCTTATTTTTCCCACAGCAAGTCCACACGCGACCCCATCAACTCTACATTTCCCAACATCTCCCATTATCCAGCAGCCTGGGCCCTACTTCTCACACCCGGCGATTCGCTACCACCCTCAGGAGACGCTGAAAGAATTTGTCCAACTTGTCTGTCCCGATGCTGGTCAGCAGGCCGGACAGGTGGGGTTCCTCAATGTAAGGACCCTTTTTTTGGTAAATTTCTTGGGAAATGTTAATTTCATGTAAAACTAGCAACAGTGGGGATGGGGGAGTCTTCTCAGGCACCATTGCACTCTGAGGACATGTTGACTGACTCCACTCAGATGTCAGGTTTGCTCAAGATTGTGGGAAAGTTAACTGGTCACAGCAATATTTGTGTTAAGTCTGCAACTGTCGGGCTTGGGGGAGATAAATCATGGCAAGGATGAACTCCCTAACCTTCCAAGGTCTGGGTTCTGATGAGTCAACCTTGTGCATTCTGACCTTGGTTCCTGTAAGGGTTAACAAAATAGAAAAAATGCAAATCATTTATTTGAAATTATATGGGGGAGTGATTGGAAGGGGTGGGGGGAAGTCAGGGAGACAGATGTTTTGAATCAACCGAAATGATTTGGGGGAAAAAATATGGCTTTATAGAACTTTAGATCAAGTTGACCACTGCATGAACTCCAGATGCCAAAAGCAAAGTTTATTACAGTTTGTTATTTCTGTAAGCAGTTATCTTTCTCACTTATCTTGGTATAAAGCTAAACGGGATTTGATAGCTTCGAATGAGTGTTTTCATTCTCTCCTCTCCGCCCGCCCCCCAAATAAACTGAATAATCGCATGATTGAAATAACATTCTGCTTGAATCCAGAAATGATAAGATGATGATAAGTGGGATTTTAAATATAGGTCTCAGTGGTTTTGGTTTGGGGTTCTTTTGGGGGAAGAGGGAAGAGGGGAAGATTGCTGCATCACCAGACGAAAACCAGGACGGTGGAAGCCAGAGTTAGGTTCTTCTCCTCATCCTAATGTCCAGATTGCTCACATACCCACAGATTAGCCCTAATTCTCACTGCCCAGTTGAGGATATTTCTGTAATAAGTCACTCTGTCCTCACCCCTGGCTTTTATTCCCCCCCCCCTGCCCCTCCACCCTCTACAGAAATACCTGATTCTGCACATCTGAGCCAGGACTGACAGCTTTGACTAATGTCTAGCGTTATGTTAGCAGATACATTTCTGTCTAGACAACAAATCAATAGAATGTCTTTTTTTTCTTTTGCTTGTGTATTCATGTGCCTTGCTTCTCCTAAAGCATTCACTTATGGACTTTCAGCCCTCTCTGAAATAGCACTCACTGAGCGGGTTTGCTGGCAGAGTAATTCAGGGTTCTGTTTGTCAGACACCATGGTCTTCCAGAAACAACAACTAAATATCTAAGCGAACTGGGGTGGGGACAGAGGGGGAGATGAAGCGAGAGGAGAGAGAATATTCCTACTGAATTACTTAAACTTAAAAAATGAAACCCCAGGATAATGGGATTTTCACCAGCCCCATTTTGATTTGACGCTATAGCTTCAAGACCGGAGCTATCCTCAGTGGAATACTGGCCATTTGATACCTAGACAAGCAACAAGATCTTGTTGGGAAGTGATGTCAAAACTCATCTGGTCCTCAGCCCCATACCTGACTAGTAAATGATCCTTCTTCTTTCTTTTTTTCTTTCTTTTCTTCCTTTCTTTCTCCCTTTCATTCTGACCTTTTTTCTTCTTTCCTTCCTTTCTTTTTTCTAGCTAGCTCTTTCCTTCTGACCTTTTTTTTCTTTTTCTTTCCTTCTTTCTTTTTTTTCTTTCTTTCTGTCTTCTTTCTAGCTAGGTCTCTTTCCTTCTGTCCTTTTTTCCATGTTTCTTTGTTTTTCTTTTCTTTTTTATTTTCTTTCCTGTATTATTTCCTTCCTTTTTTCTTCTTTCTTCCTTTCCTCCTTCTTCCTTTTTTCTGTCTTCTATCTCTTTCCTTCTGATCATTTTTCCTTCTTCATTCCTTATTTCCTTTTTCTTTCCTTTCTTTATTCTTTTTTTCTTCCATCCTTTCTTTTTTCTTCTTCCTTTCTGTATTTCCTCCTTCCTTTCTTTTTTCCTTTTTCTTCCTCTTTTTTGCTCTTTTTCTTTCCTTCTGTCCTTTCTCTTCCTTCTTTCCTTTTTCCTTCCCTTCTTTCTTCCTTCCTTCTCCCCTTTCTTTCTTTCTATTTTTCAGCAGCTTTGACATTATCTCACATACCTCTCAAATTCCTGCTTTTGCACAATTGTGAAAATTTTCTCAATCTCAGCTGGCCTCTTTAAAAGGGGATCATTTACAAAACCTTTTTAACAAATGCATCTTTTTGATGCTGTGGAAGGTATTTTTCAAAGAGCAATTTCTCCTTTAAAAGAGCTGTGTGCTTTGTTCAGCCCTCCCATCATCATCCCACCGAAGAAGTTGGGCTTTGTGGTGTATTCTACCTTACAAAATTTGCATCACGAATCCAGGTTGAACTTGCATCTTGAGTGGGAATTGGATGACGACTGCATCTGAAAGTTTCTGCTTCTGGTGTTAGAGACTGGGAGGAAAGGATTTTTTCAAATGGCTAATGTGTTTGTTAAGTGTAACGTTATGTTGGATTTCTAAGCCAGAGTCAAACATGCTTTTCTTCTCCAGTCCTGGGGTCTAAGGAGTATCTCTGTAGTTAGCCACGAGAGCATACAGTCGCTAAGCAGGCACTTTTCAGAGCTTAGCTCATCAGAAGTATTTCATGATAGTGATGACAATCACTTGTTCAGAGTAACTGCATCCCCAGCCAAAGTGCCCACATGAAAAATTCAGACTTGCCCCCAAATGTCACTTTATGTAAACTGATGCAAAGAAAAGGGTCTAGAATACATTTGATCTGAGCTGCTAAGAGTACACTTTTGTCAAGTGCCTTGAATTCCAAATCGGAATACTCCTGCGTGTGCATACGGTCTTGTGGAAGGCTTCAGCTACTCCTCAAGTACAGAGCACTTAATAATTTGTGTCGGAGGCAAGGGATGACTCTGCCATGACTGACGTCTGCCTCTTTCACCCTCACAGCCCAACGGTGGCAACCAAAGCAAGGTGCACAATCCGTTCCTTCCCACCCCGATGTTGCCGCCGCCGCCTCCGCCGCCGATGGCCAGGCCCGTGCCTCTGCCCGTGCCAGACACGAAGCCTCCGACCACATCGACAGAAGGAGGCGCCGCTTCGCCCACCTCACCGAGTGAGTACGGCTTAGGCCAGCCTACCCTATCCCTATCACCTCCCCTGTGACCAGTCCGTCATCTCTGTCGAACCCCGGAAGCTGACTCTTCCATGCTGGTATACCATGGCAGATGGGGTAGTCATGGACCCAAGGACATGCCGAGAAGCCTCTTAGCTCCTAGCCCCAGTGACCTTTCAGGTGGTGTAGACACGCCCATCACTCTGTGGGGCTGACTAATCAGGTGTTTTTATGTGACCACATCATTAAACCTGCATTTGTAGTTGAAAGGGGTGGGTGAGTGAATCCACTGTGGTGTTGAGGAGTAATGGCAGAGATGGCTGAGTACAGGTCTTCTTGAGCATTGGGAGGACCCATCCAAGATGTACCCAGTCACCCATGTTGTGGTCAGAGTATAGAGACAGCTCCTTGTAGTTCCTACTTTCTGAAAACTCACACTTCTAGACGGACACCCTGATAAGTATGCTGAGATACAGACACAAAGAATATAACAAGATACAGCACAGACACAATGAATATCAATATAAAACCAACACATGAATAGACAGGAACATCTTCTGGGTGGGCAAAGAGCATTGCATTTAAGGGATGAGAGAAGAGGAGGAAAGCCATTACTAAGCAAAGCTTGGAGAGAGAAACAGAGGCAATTTCCTATCTAGATTTGAGGCAGGAGGGGAGGGAAAGCGAAGAGATTGGAACCGCCTGCTTTTCTCTGATGCGGGAGTAAAGTAAGTGGTGCTTTTTTGAAGAGAGTCAAGAGGTAGAAATGGGATGAACAAGAAAAGGCAAATCTAACTGCATAGGTCAGAGACACACGAAGGGTTAACTGGCACAGGTGAAGGAAGTGAGATCCCTCACCCTCTCTGGGACCGGGTTTTGAGTCCTCTCTGGCCATTTTGGTGAGAATGATAAGAAGAAGACAAATGTGGAATACAGATAGAAAGAAGCTACTCAAGTGGGAAAACATTTAGACCTGGGAGGCCTTTATGTGGGGAGGGTATGGGTGTTTCACGGTGAAAATTTTCATCTGCTTGCCACCAGGGTTATCTTGGGCAAGTCTGCTTATCCTTCTGTGGCTGTTTGCTCAGTTGTGAAATAAAGAGGTTGGACTCCACCTCTCTAGGGCAGTACTTGGACAGCAGACTCCATGTGTCATGGGACTGTACTTACTACCTTTTCAGCCTGGGAGATTCTGCCAAGGCTGGTCCTCTGTGGGTGTAGCCTGTAAGATCGAGCCTCTATGAAAAGAGAAAACTCTTACCAATTAGAGCTCTCCAAAAGTGACATGGCGGTGGCTTCCTCCCCAAAAGAAGTTCACCCCAAAGCTGGAAGACCATTTGTCAGGAATATTGAGGCAGAACCCTGTTCACATAAGGCTTAGACTCTCTGGCCCTTGAGGTCCCTTCCAACCTAGAGTTCCTTTGATATTTTGAGCTCACAGCCCCCTTCATACCCTGATGAGATAGGACTTTGTGTAAAGATTGGTACGTGTTTGCTGATGGAGTAGAAATAACCCTGGAGTCACTGGGTCTCAGTTCAGCTCTCAACTCTAAATTCCACGACCTTGAGCAACTCTCTTGATGTCTCTGGGGCTCAGTGTTTTCAGCTGTGAAGTGAGGTCATTGGACCCACTGATCCTGAAAGGTCCCTTCCAATTCAAAATCTATGGTATTATGAAGGAAAGCCTCAATTGAAAATGATCAGTAGGTCCTCATCTGTCAGTGATAGACCAGCCTTTGCATTTGGTTCAGAAGAAGGCCAAGGAAGAAAAGTGAATGTTGTCATCTCTCTTCTGATTCCAACTTGAACTGACCCCCAAGACATTTGGTCTGGCAGACGGAGCGCTTGCATTCTAGGGACATGTCAGAAGGAAGAACCATGGGCACAGAGACGGAGGTTTCTGAGTATCAATGGTCACTGAGTCCATAGAAGTGAGTGGCTTTGGCCATGGACTTGATGTGTTTAATGAGATCAGGGCCCAGGATCAGAGCTCCGAGGGCTACTCCTTCCAGAGATTCCTGGTTTGGTGTGTCTTGTCTGAAACTTAGAGCCTTAGAGAAAAATACCTTCCTCCTCATGGGAGGGAGGAGGGAAGCCAGAGGTACCATCAGATCTTCCACAGTGAGACCTGTGGTACAGTGCTTCTTATATGCCAAGCATCGTGCCAAGCACTGAGGGTTCAAAGTGAAAAGTGCCCCCATGGCACTTATATCCATAGGAGGAGACAGCACATATGGGAGGAGTCATCAGCGTGGTGGAAGGCAAGGCCAAGCAGCCCTTTGGGCTCCTATGGAGACGAGAGGCCCATCTGCATTGGTGGAGTCCAGCCCAGGGCTACCTATTTTGATAAACTCAGAAGAGGGAAACTCAGAGGAGAGACAAGTCAGAAAACACGGAACTGGAATGGGCCTCAAAGTCAAATAGCCTAACATTGTCATTTTACAAATGAAGAAACCAAGGTCCAGAAAGGGTCCTGGTAGAGCTAGTGTTGGGCTAAAGGTCAAGAAGACCTGAATTGAAGTCCTGTTAGACCGTTCCTAACAGTGTGACTGTGGGCAAGTCACTTACCCTCTGTCTGCCTCAGTTTCCTTATCTGCAAAATGCGGATAAAAATGCTACCTACTTCCCAGGGTTATTGTGAGGATCAAATGAGATAATTTTCGTGAAGCTCTTTTGAGACCTTAATGTGCTTTATAAGTGCTAGGTATTATTATTTGACCTGCCCAAAATCTCTGTTGGTAGTAAGTGACAGAGCTGGGATTTGAACTCAGGTCTCCTGTCTCCACATTCCGTTGTCCCCCACTTCTACTACCCAAAAGGGTATAAACAGCAACCGCAAATACTGGTCATTCCCATGCTCTGGCTCTGGCATAGTGTTGGGGTCTTTGGGTCACGATTAGGGAAGGGTCATGTTTGCAGGGATGCCCCAACCTTTTGTGTGCCCCTCAATGCAGCAGGGAAGGGCAAGTGAGGGATTGGAGACCACCCCACGGTTTGGCCCTGGGCTTTGGGGCCTAAAGCTCCCAGAGGAGCAGCCCCTACGATCGCTGCAGCCACTGAGAGGATTCTTCCACTTCCCCCGTGTTAGTCAGGCTTAGACTGTGGTCCTTGCCACAGTAACGTCTTATTTGTCATCTCCGCATTTTCTGCTTCATTAATAAGACAGTGACATACGGTGAGAGTCATCATTTACTGCCCCAGTCCTGTGTCACTCTAATTAAAAACTCCAAACCCACTCATCTCCTTTGTGATGTTGGCTGCCGCCCCCTCCCCAACTGTCACTCGGGAAGAGCGCTAGAAACATGAGTCCCTTCTGTTGGGGAGCTGCGGCTTCGCTCTTCTTCATCAAGTCAGGGGGTTGAGGAGACTCGGGAGCTAGTTCATCCCACTCCTCCTTACAGCCAGAATCCCTCCTCCGACATCCCTAGTGGGCCATCGTCCAGCTTCTTCTGCCTGAAGCCCCCTAAGAACTTTAGGTGCCTCCCACGTGAGCCAAAGCTTTCCTTGTTATAGAGAGAACCTTATGGGAACTGGGCAGGAATCGGAGAGATTCCACCTTGACTAGCTGGGGGAGCCTGGCCAGGTCATCTGGCACCTCCACACCCCCATTCCACACTTCTCCCCAGAAGACTGTAAGCTCCCTGAAGGCAGGAAGCATTTTTGTGTTTACATTTCTATCCCCAGAGGCCAGTGCAGTGCCTAACACATTTAGTTTTTGAAGCAGACCCATGGGAGAGGGATTTCTCAATTAGAATACTCCATCTACCAGTGCAGGTTGACCCCTGCTTGAGGGATTCTAGTGTCAAAAAGTTGCCTGGGTCCACTGAGGTATGATGTGACTTACCCAGTGTTCCCCAGCCACATTGTCTCAGAGGAGAGACTTAACCCAAGTCTTTGATTCCAAGGGCAACTCTTTATCCTCTCCATTTAAAAGATAGAGTGCTTGCCTTCAAATAAAGAAGCTCGAGTTCCAATTCCATCTCAGACACTAGCTGTAAGTCACAGGGCAGATCTCCTCACCTCTTTGGGCTTCCTCTTCTGTAAAATGAGGAGATTGGACCCATCGACGCCTGGGTTCCCCTCGAGCTCTGATGCAGTGGTTCTAGGCTACAATACCGTGCTGTTTCTTGCCTACCACATACATGGGAGGCTGTTAGAAAATACTTTTTCAATTTAAATTGCAAGATGGGAACAATCTCTATCTTATGGGATTTTTTTCAAGTAAATGCTCTGTAAATTCAAAAGTACTAGTTGAAAAAACATGTTAGCTTTGTGACTTCACAAGGCCTCCCATATTGGTTAGGTCAAATTTTTAATAATTAATTAGTAATTTCTAATACAACAAAATCTTCCCAGACACTTCCACCTGCCAGTTGGTCCTAATTCTGTTCTCTGAGGTAGCCCTAGTTCAAAGGAATTACCTGAACAGTTGAAGGTAATTATCCCACCTTGGTCCAACCCTAAGTATCCTAAGCGGTCCTTTCCCTCATTCCATAGGTCATGATTTTCCGTCCCCTTTGCCATCATGGTAGCCAGCTTCTTGGCATTGTCTGTCTCATCAATGACCCCACAGAGTGTGGAGCTGAGCACAGTACTCCATGAGTTATCATCATCATTATTATTAGCATTCATGTAGCACAAGTTGGGTTCTTAACTTGTTGTGTGAGTTATAGACTTTGGCATTCTGGGGATGCCCATGGACCCCTTCTCAGAAGTGTCTTTTTAAATACATAAAATAAAATGCACAGGATTCAAAAGGACACCAATTATATTGAAATATAGTTGTTGGAATATGTGTGTATACACACACACATGCACAGAGTCAGTGGACCCCCTGATCCAGCCAAGCCCCAGTTGAACAAGAAAGCCATCCACATCATTCCCCAGAATTGCTCTTCTGGCCTTTGACTCAGAACCAGTGAGAGGGGGGGCTACTATTTGCCAACGTAGCACTTTCCACTTTTTGTTATTCAGTCATTTTTCAGTCATATCTGATTCTTCATGACTCCATTTTGGGGATTTTCTTGGCAGAGATGATTTGGTTTGCCATTTCCTTCTCCAGCTCATTTTACAGATGAGGAAACTGAGGCAAACAGGGTAAAGTGACTTGCCCAAGGTCACCCAGCTAGGAAGTGTCTGAGGCCGGATTTGGACTCAAGAAGATTCATCTTGCTGACTCCAGAGCCAACACTCTATCCACTGCACCTCCTGGCTGCCCTTTCCACTTAAACTTTTCCTTACATTCCACTGAAATAAGCAGGTTTCAGCAGACACATGGACTTTGTGTGGTAAAAAGAGCCCTGATTTACAATCAGGAGACCTGGGTTCAAGTTTCACTCTTCCACTGACTTGATGGCTACACCCCTGATAAATCTTTGGGCTCCAGATCCCACTGGTCAATACACATGACCTTGGGCAAGTCACTTCCACTCTTTGGGTCTCAGTTTCCTTATCTGTAAAATGGAGTCAGTGGGTTTTTTTTCTGCCAGTCTGTGATAGAGCTCCCTGTTACTTTGCACAGTCAATGAGTCTTTCAGTAGCCAGCATCTACCTGTTAGGCTAACGATGTCACCACTCTTGGTGTTCAGTTTCCTCACCCCTGACGTGGGGCTAATAACATTTGACCTCCTTTCTTCACGGGGTTCTTATATAGCGCCTAAAGCTTTGCAAAGCGCTTTACAAATATTGTCTCATTTGATCCTCATGATAACCTGAGAGGGAGGGGCTTTTATTATCACCTTTTTACAGGCAAGAAAACTGAGGCATAGCTAAGAGACTTGCTCAGGGTAACACAGCAATTTCAGTGTCTTAGGCTGGATTTGAACTCAGGTTTTCCAAACTCCATGTCCAGTGCTTTATCCACTCTGCTTGTAAAGGAGAAGTACGGAATCATTCTGATGATGACAGGACAGTGAGGTACAGGCCACAAAATGCATCATAACCCTTTGTGACCTTGGCTAAGTCATTTGTATTACCTGTTAAATGGGGAGACTCACAGATACCCTCTCCACCCCATTGGGACAGTGAACTGAACATAACAGACACAGAAACATTTCTAAAAGTTTATAAATGTTCTCCTTTCCAGTGCCAGGTATAATTATTATTGCCATCACATAGTGAAATACAAATGGATGTCAGCAAGCCAGAAGTGCTTTTTTTAAAAAACTAATCAGTTGCCTCTGGCACCAACAGCCAGCCTGGCAGCTGTGGCAAAAAAAAAAAAAAAAAATTGGGGAAAGGGGACCTAGAGCGGAAATCTGCTTTTCACAGAGAACAAAATACATTCCTTAAAACAAATTTTAAAAATTCACATCCGTGCACAAAAAATATTCCGAATGATCTGAGCATTCCATCCCCAGGGTGGGCGCCACTGCCCATCTTCTGGAGGGAGGTTTCCGTGCCGTGGTATGGGGTGAGCAGTCAGTGGGAGCCGTGCCTCCCCAGGATGCCATGGCAACCAGAAGTGCTAACTTGCATGATAATCAGTCCTGGGGAAGTCACGTGTTTGGCCCCCACCAGTGAGCTCCCGTCTTGGAGCCTTACACCTGGTCAGGAAATAAGCCCTATTGGATTGGCCAGGGCAGCTAGTGAGTGGCTCCTTTCCAAGCATTTAAGACCATGGAAATGTGTTCCTTCAGATCTCCTACAGCACCTAAAGAATTAGAGGGAATTGCTCTCAGACCATTGGACTGGGACTTTTTTTTTTGTATTCTTACCCTTTAAAATGAAATATACTATATTATCCTCTCCACTCCTCTAAAATAAAGCTCACCTCATTTTTGTAGAGTGCGCAAGGACTAGAGACATGCTGTAAAAATTATCCTCGCCTTCCCCTTCCACAAAAAAAAGGAAATTAGTAATTCAGCCTTAGAATTCTAGAAGAAAGAAATCCTTTTTGATAACGATGAATACGACTCAAATAAAACTGGCCAGCCTTCCTTTTCTAATCAATTAAGATATGCAACGAGTTGATTTAAAAATTCATAAAAGACTCATAAGCATCATGCATGCCTTCTTTATAAATCCCTTTCGTTTTTTAAGATCTAGAATTCCTCTTCAAGCAGTATCAGGTGGGTGCTCACGTTTATAATGTAGATGAAGCTGGAGTACCCCCCATCAACAAAGTGCATTTCTGTATTGAGTAACATCATAGGAGCTGCCTGATGTGGCTGGCAGGCTCTGCCTGCCTTTGTGCTGAGATTTCAGTGGTCATCAGATGCTGAACAAAAGAGACCCTGGACAAAAATGGTAATAATTACATCGATAGGAAGGTTGAAGGTTTTTTGAGCACTCTCTAGACGTTTCCTCCTCGGAGCCCCGCTACTGCCCTGTGAGGTTGCTGCTACATGCATCCTCATCTGCCTTTTGCAGGTCATAGTAAGTGCTTAATAAATGCAGATCGCAGTAGGTCATATTAAGTCATGGTGCTTAATAAATGCTGGTCATAGTAAGTGCTTAATAAATGTAGGTCATAGTAAGTCATAGTAAGTGCTTACTAAATGCAGGTCATAGTCATAGTAAGTGCTTAATAAATGTAAATCATATTCAGTCATAGTAAGTGCTTAATAAATGCAGGTCATAGTAAGTGCTTAATAAATGTAGGCCATAGTAAGGTATAGTAAATACTAAATGCAGGTCATAGTCAGGCATAGTAAGTGCTTAATAAATGCAGGTCATAGTAAATCATAGTCATAGTAAGTGCTTAATAAATGTAAATCATATTCAGTCATAGTAAGTGCTTAATAAATGCAGGTCATAGTAAGTGCTTAATAAATGCTTGTTAACCAACTCTAGGAGAAGAAAGTTTGGCGACTTTCCCTTGGTTACCCAATAAGTGTGAGAGGCCCAGTTTCGATCTGCTTTCCTCAGCAGTCTGACATCATGGGTAGAACACAGAAAGACGTGGGTTCTAATCCTTCCTGGATGACCCTGGTAAAATTTCTTGCCATCTCTGAGCTTCAGTTTTCTCATTGTGAAGGTTGGAGTCAGTAACATCAAAGGTCCATTTAAGCTGTAAAATCCATGATCCTATACTATGAATCTCTCTGGGCCTCAGTTTACTGATGTGTAAAATGAGGGGGATGGATTTGATGTCCTCTAAGGGCCTTCCCAGTCCTAAGTTTGTGAATCCATGTCCCTATAAACCCATATAAAACAGAAATTTAAATCCATTGTAAATCCATGACCCCTCTGGAGGGGGCTGGGCTGGATGACCTCTCTGAGGTCACCCTCGTCTCCTGAGGCCCCTTCATGTCACCATCGGACGCTTTTCTGAATTTCCTTGAGGCTGCCGTCCCCAGATGGCCTCTGTCAGACTCACAGCCCGAGTTACAAAAGTTTCCAAGTGAGGGGGCACTTAAGAAGACCCTCTTTCAGGGACTCCTTGCTCTCCCTTTTCCTATCAGCCCTTCCTGTGAAGACCTCAGGGACCTGTAAAAATATTTTTCACATTGTTTTGGCAGGGAGCTCTGTCTCTGATTTAATGGAGCAAATAAACAGTGTCAGGGAGGAGCAGGAAAGGAAAGAGAAGAGGAGACAGAGAGCAAGAGGAGCCGTCCTGGGAAGGAGAAATGGTGGAAGCAGCCGGAAAGTGGCCTGGCCTGGGGGGTCGCCCTGCCTCTTGGACCATCTCTAAGATGCCTGGCAGCTCCCAATCTACAAGGTCGAATGAGATCACATTGGGAAAGGACTTAGCACAGTGCCTGGCACGTAGTAGGTGCTTCATAAATGCTTGCCCCCCCCATCTCTTCTGCACAAATGAAGGAGCTAGTCTAAAGCATCTCTAAAGTCCTTCCTGACTCTTCCATTCTGCAGCTTATTATGACTAAGTGTGAATTCTCTTCGAGACACTGAATAACATCCAAAAAGAAATATTTTATGAATGAGGCAAAACCTTTCCATTAGATATAGAATTTAGCTTCTGCCTCAGAGGCAGGCTAAAACATTCATTCATTCATTCTGGACATTTATGGAAGGCCTGTAATGTTCAACACATTACTAAGACATGGACCTCGACCACAAGACAGGGTGCAATCCAGGACCAAAGAGGCAGCTGGTGGAGCAGCAGATAAAGTACTGGGCCTGGGGTCAGGAGGGCCTGAGTTCAAATCCAGCCTCAGGTACTTACTAGCTGTGTGACCCTGGTGAGTCACTTAAGCCTGTTTGCCTCAGTTCCTCATGTGCAAAATGAAGATGCTAATAGCACCTACCTTCTAGGATTGTTGTAAGGATTAAATGAGGTACTAATTATAAAGCATTTAGCATAGTTCTGGTACCTAGTAGGTGCTATATAAATGCTTATTCTCCTTGAGGAGATAACTCGAACAGTTAACTTTAATTCTGGACAATATACTTCCTCTCTTAGTTAACTTTTATTCATTTTGTATATGTTATATAAATATTCTCACATATTATATAAATATTTATGTATATATGTATACATTTATGTGTGTTTGCATGAGAAGCACCCTGGTATAGTAGGTAGGGTATTGTCCTCAAAGCTAGGAAGACCTGAGTTCAAATCAAGTCAACCAGCATTTATTAAGAGCTTACCGTGTTCTAGGCACTTGTGCTGAATGCTAGGAATTTAAAGACAAGAAGAAAGGAAAACAGTCCTTAGTTTCTGGAAACTTTCATTCTAATGGGAGAAGACAGAACATAAATGGAGGCTGGAGGGGGAGGAGGTGAAGAGGCCAAGTTCAGAGGTTCCAAGTCTGGAGGTCAGTCTTTTTTTTTTTTTTGGAAGGCAGTTGGGGTTAAGTGACTTGCCCAGGGTCACACAGCTAGTAAGTGTCAAGTGTTTGGTCTGAGGTCAGATTTGAACTCAGGTCCTCCTGACTTCAGGGTTGAGGCTCTATCCACTGTACCACCTAGCTGCCCCTGGAGGTCAGTCTTGACCCTGGGCCATCACTAAATGTCTCAGTGCCCCAGGATAATCATTAAGACTCTAAATTGTGTACAAAGTGTGGACCTACATCAGTACAAGGAATCTCCTCACCTGGACTTTCCCTCTACCAAGGAAATCACAGGACTGGCCCCTTTCCCAACATGCATACTTTCTCCCCTGTTAGAATAAAAGCTCCTCTAAGGCAGGCTGTTTTGTCTTTGTATCCCTAACATTTCACAGGGTGCCTAGCTCGTACACAATAGGTGCTTAGTAAATGCTTCTCGACTGGTAGAAAGTTAGAACCAGAAGGCTCCTTAGATGTCACCTAGATGAGGAAACTGAAGACCAGAGAAGTTGATTTGTTGGCCCAAGATCACAGGACCTTCAATGTGGGTCATCTGGCTCATTTTAGAGCTTCAGGTCAGAAGGACAAAGAAATATCACTTCCAGCTGAGAAAGGACTTTTCCCAAACTTTTGAAAAGTTCCTTTAGAAAGAAAGTTAGTGTAATTTATCTAGTGGAAGAAGAACCCCAAATACCCATTGAGAGTGTCTCACTTTCTCATGGATTGCAGCATATGAGAGGTTGAGTGATTTCCAAATATGTACCAAAGACAGGCCAGTCATGTAGCAAAAAGGAGGGATGACAGAATGGGCATACGCTGGTGCCCCTGAGATATTAAAAGCACAGGAAAGAGGACTCCAGAATACTGAGTGGGATCATCCTGGGACACCTGACGGAGAACATGGCAGTGAGGTCTAATGGGTAGTGCTCTGGGCCTGGAGTCAGGAAAACCTCTTTCAGATCCTGCCTCAGACAGTTATTAGTTGTGAGACATGGGCAAGTCACTTCATCTCTCTGTGGTTGCATTTCCTCATTTGTAAATTGAGGGTGCTAGACTGGATGATTTCTAAGGTCCCTTCCAGCTGTGTTCCCACGGGCGGATTTGCCTAAGTAGGGAGGGTATGAAAATGTCCTCATCTGTATCAACAGAAGCTGTGCCCACACTGGCAAGATCACGACTTCAGCAGAGTGCATAAGGACATCCAGTGCATCTCCCTGTGCATATAATGGCCAGCAACATGGCAGCACCACCAGCTTTCTCCCAGAGTCCCCTAGTAATCATGAATCTGACTCCTGAGCTTTGGTCCCCAACATGCCTGTGATCCTCCTTAACATAAATGGAAGCACCAACCAGCTGTCACCATCTGGCAGAATTTATTCCTTCCATGATCTTGGTATTCCACTACACAGTAGAGGAGGCAGGTGGATTGTTACTGTACATGTTGAGGAAGTGGTTGGAATCTTAGATGTAGGAATGCATTAGCCTTTTAAGAAGGAAGCACCAAATGCTCCTTCCTAGGAGGAGTGTGAGTGCATTTTCTTTCATGGGGAGAATTCTGTGATATTTTACTGGAGTCAACATGCCTTCATCTCATCCTCAAAGATGCGGCTTCTTTCTTCATTGCTTCTTTGAAGAAACAGAAAGAGACATTTATAAATCCCAGTCCCACATCATCTGCATGCCAGCCACCCAGACAGAAGCAAAGTAATAGCACATGCCTAAGGTGATGATAACACATCATATCTGTCGAGTTTTAACCATAAGGACCTAGGTTCAAATCCCAGCTCTAACACTGTGCTAACTTTGGCAAAGTCATTTAATCCCGCTAAGCCTCAGTTTCCTTATCTGTAAAATGAGGACATCAGTTCTCCATTATGCTCTTAAAAATTATTAAGAAACTCAGAAGAACTTTGGGTTATGTGGGTTCCATCTATCAACATTTACTGTATTAGAAATCAAAACAAATTTTAAAATATGTTCTTTTAGAATAGCAATAAAGCTCATCACATATTAATATAAATAACATTTTATGAAAAAATAACTTATTTTCCAAAATAAAAAAAAAGATCATGAGAAAAGTGGCTTTATTTTACATATTTTTTCAAAACTCTTTAATGTCTGGCTTGAAAGAAGACAGCTAGATTCTCATAGCTGCTCCCAGATTCAATCTCTTGATATATATAGTTGAAATAAATGAAGAAACCTGACCTCTCACAGAGATGGAGTTGGATAAGGAAAGAGTATTTTAATAATCAAATACTATCTTAGTATTATTATTAAAATAGTTTTGACCTCAGGGAACCCCAGGCAGCTAAGAAGCACACTTTGAGAACTATTGGATTAGATAATATCTGCTATCTCTCCCAGTCCTAAATCTCTGATTCTGTGGGCTGGAAGAAAATTAGAACCTTCAGTCAAGTCCAGGGATGTGTCTAAAGCTGCAGCTGTTTGACATCATACAGGGACGGTGACCTTGCCCATCAGACAAGCAACAAGCCTTTGTTAAGGGCTTCCTGTGTGAGAGGCACTGTGCTGAACCCTGGAAATACAGAACCAATGGGAAAATAGTCCCTGCCCTCAGGAAGCTAATATTCTAGTTGAGGAAGATGACCCGTACATCTGTAGTCAGGATTACTGAGCCTGACTGATTCGTGCCAGTTTGTCAGCCAATCTTTGAAAAATTGGAAAGCAAGCTCTCAGCATTCCTCCTCAGTCTTACCTTTGCAAACCATACCCAGGAGTTAGGTTTTGTTCATTTACTTTAATGAATGCATTTTATTTATAGAGTAACTAGCATTTCCTCTGACAGCTCCTGCATGCATTAAAAATGAAAGTTCTCTCAGGAGCATCTTTTTGTAATAAATGCCAACATAGTTTAAACAAAAGATTTGAAAAAGTATTTCTCTTTGGTAATTAGTCACTGTATTCATTCACTGGGCAATTGATCGTTTACCAAATACCTTCCATTCATAAAACAGAATACAAGGAACCTCATTTGGAAGGGGCCAGATTCATGGAGTTTAGCTGACAATTTATGAAAACGTTCCAACATCTGTTCATGCAGTTTCTCCATCCTGACGGCGTAGCATAGAGTAGATGGAACCTTGGTCCTCAGAGGTGAATGTTGGTTTTGCTGTTTCTGTTTGTATTTCTGTGACACCCCCATTCACCCACTTTCTCATGTTTATGACCTTGGCCATGTTACTTCATGGCCGCAGGCCTCAGTTTCTTCTCTAAAATAAATGGGTTGGAATTGATGGTTTGTAAGAAATCTTTCTCGTTGGAAAAGATTATTCATTTTCATTAAAAAAAAGTCTTTGTTATAAAAGATAGCTCTTGGAGAAGGGAAAGAGAGAGATGCAGGGAGAAATCTAGGTGATATAAAAAGGAACGTAGATCAATAAAATCTATTTTTAGATAATGCGATTCTTTATTTTAAAAAAAAATACTTGCTGAGCGGCCTGAGTTGAAATCCTGGTTCTACCACTCATTTCCTGTGTGACCGTGGGCAAATCGCTTCTTTCCCTCTCTGAGCCTCAGTTTCCTCGTCTGCAAAATGGCTGATCTGGACTTAGGGTCTCTGAGGTGCCTCCCTGCTCTAAATCTATGATCAGTTAAATTCCCCAACTAAAAGACTGTCCAAGTTGAAAGGAGCCTCCGAGGTCATCCAGCCTTTCCCGGAAGAGTGTAAGTCAGGGAGAATTCCAGACTTCTAGGTCAGCCCATTCCCCTTATGGACAGCTCTCAATTTTCCTGCCTTCTAGCCTCAGTTTACTTCTTTCTCACTTGCACCTGTGGCTACAAGTCCTAGGACCTTTGCCACCTAGCTTACCCTCCTCTCTACACCTGCTTCTTAATGTCCCTCCTAAAATCTGGCATCTGGACTGACTGCCTTCCGAGGGCCCTTCCAACTGCAGCCTCTGTGATTCTGATTTGTCCGTATTTGGTTAAAGGATCAAATGCATGAATAAAAATTATTTTCTTGATCAGTCAGTGGGCATTTATTAATCCCCTACTGTGTTCTAGGCATTATGCTAAAAGCTGGAGGGTTTTTAAAAACCGAGTCCAAACTTCTAACTTTACAGATGAGAAAAATGAGGCTGTGTTTTGTCTAAAGTTGTTTAACCTCTAAGAACCTTAATTTCTTCATCTGTAAAATGGGAACAATGATACATGTAGCATCTACTTGACAAGGTCATAGTAAGACTCAGTGACCTAGTGGATACAAAACCACTTTACGACCTTTAAAGTGCTGTGTGAATCTCAGTTATTTGCCTTGCCACTGCTGCCCATCTGTGCATGTAGAAGCTGCCTTAACCTAAAGGCGGTGCTCATTTCAGAATCGTCCTAACTTGGGAATCACAGCAAAGGCTTTTTCCTTTCCCTCCCTCAACTTGGAAGAACACAGTTGTCACTCAGCATGAGCTGTGCCTCCATTCTAGCTGGCAGCATTATCATGATGGAAGTAACCTGCCGGGCATCTACGTGCAGCCTAATGAGAAAAGACACTGATGAAACAGGAGAGGTAGCCTCATACTCTGACCCATTTCACCTTTGGGTGGCACGGGTGGGTTGGTTCCTCCTTCCAAAGATTGACTCGGTTAGAGGTGTCATTGAAGTCACTTCTATCATATTTTTCGATGCCTAACTAGAAAACCACCAGAAATCATCTTGCAGGTCTATCGGGTTGGCCTGGCCTTTCTGCTCTGTTCTTTAATTTAATCCCTTTGAAGGTAGAGTGTTCAGCTGCTCCCATTAAGTCACTTGGAAACTAGCATGGCTATTTGTGTTAAGCTTGAATTTCTTTCTGTTCTTCAGAAAAAAAGAATTCTCTGCCATTGCATCGTAGCAGGCAGGGATTCTACTTTGCTAGCAATCGATCAATCAGCGAGCGTTTAGTAAGCATTTACTGTGTGTCAGGTGCTGATCCAGACACTAGAGACACAATGAAAAAGTAAAAACCATCCCTGCCCTCAAGGAGCTTACGTTTTAATGGGAGAGACACGCATACAGTGGTAGATATGAAATGAATACAGAGAAGATGGAAGAAAGCCATTTTGATTCATCATCCCCAATCAGTTGGCTTCTGGAATCGTAGCTTTGGAGCTGAAAGGGACCTTCATCTGTAAAATGGGAAGAATGATACATGTAGCATCTACATGGGCAGGTCGCACTGTCTGCTTCACTTTTATGCTAGTTTTATCACCACATCCATTAGGCATATCTTTCACTTACTATAACCACAAAGCAAAACACTATTTAATCACCAGAGAGGAGAGCATTAGGCATCAGGGATGTTCCATCTTTCATCCCTTAATAGGTACCATGTTATCTCAGATGGGTTTGGGGAATTTGTATGTGATTGTATGTGTGTGTGTTTGTACACATATGTGTATGTGGACATACATGTGTGGTGGGGGAGTCAGGAAGGAGGAGTTCTTTTTATCATGTAATAGAAAAAACACTGGCCGTGAAGTCAGGAAAAAACCAGGTTTGAATCTGACTTCCTCAATTCTAGGGGCAGAATCTATAATCCTATGAACCAGCCCAAGGGTATTTTTGAGTATTATTCTGAGAAGGGCATCCATTGGCCTCACTCAACTGCCCCAGAGGTCCATGCCCCAAAAAAGGTTCAGAACTCCTTAGCCTAGAGTGAATGGCAGCATCAGAGACAAGCATCATGGCTCTGGTGACCAGTGAAAGATCTGAAAGCATCGGCAGTTAGAAGAGTTTCTATCCTTCATGTAAACCCCCTCGTTGGCAGCTCTTCCTCACTAAGCATTCATAGAAGTAGCACCAGAAGGGCTTACATGAAGCAGAAGAAAATGGAGGGCCTCCCACCTTCTAGGAGTGCACAGGCTTGGTCAGGCCATCAAGGTTCCTTAAAGTTGGTGAGGTCAAGGAACATGAGGCCTCTTCCTAATTTTGTTATCTCCTTACAGGAAGGGTAATGGCCGTGGCCCATCCTAGCTGGCTGCCGTGCAGCCCAGATCGGAGCTGCATGCTCCAGGTGTCTGCAGGCCAGCCACACTCATGGTTGGTCAGCACTCTGATCTTCCTGTTTTCTACAAGTTCTTCTGCAGAACAAAAGTCACTTTCTCCGGGGTCCTGGGGAGTTCTTTCCACTTAGATTCCCCGGATTTGAGTGGACTTTCTTTTCCCCCTGTTCTGCTCACCTTCATTCTCCATGTTTGTCCAGCTCTGAAACTGAGGGCTGGGTATGCTTTGGGCAGGATGCTCCCAAAATGAAGCCAGTGGCCATCCCTCAGTAATTCAGGCGGGCAGTCCAGAGCTAATTACAGGGCCCAGGAATCACAACCTTCTCTCCCAAGGTGCAGAAGCAACACACAGATGAACTTAGATTTGTCTGCTGGCCTCCTGCCGTTTTCAAGCCCTGTGCCCCCTCTCCTGGGTCATGCCCAAACACCCCTTTCTGGTCATTTCTTCTATCCAGACCTCTCAGCTCTGGCCAGCATCTGCATGGTCCTTGTTTGTGTCCGGAGAAGAAGTTAGGGAGTAGAAGCTAGCAAAAGCAGGGAAAGAAGGCAAGTTTTTGGTGGCATTGAGTCATTTCAGTCACATCTGACTCTCTGTGATCCTATTGGGTGTTTTCTTGGCAAAGATACTGGAGTGGTATCCAGTTCTGTTCTCCAGCTTGTTTGACAGATGGGGAAACTGAGGCGAACAGGTTTAAGTCACACAGCTAGTGTCTGAGGCCAGATTTGAACTCAGGGAGATGAGTCTTCCTGATCCCAGGCCCTGTGTTGTATGCACTATGGTGCCACCTAGCTGCCCCAAGAGGAAGAAGTAAAAAGGCATTTGACCAAAGGAGAACGTTTTATTCTATGAACTAGTCATGACTTTCCTGTGTAGCTAAAGATAATGGATTTGCTGCAGTGGAAAGAATACTGGATTTGGAGTCAGACGACCCAAGTTCAAATCCTGACTGTCACTTACTACCAGTATGAATTTCAGAAAGTTCCTCCAGCTCCTCTGGGCCTCACTTTTCTTCTTTGTCAAGTAAGATTAGAATAAGTCCCCTTTGCTCTCTGAATCCATGCTCCATTCCTAAAACATTTTGGACAGGGTAAGCTTCATTTGAATAAGTGGATGGTCAAGGGGACTATTTTGAAGCCCTGGTACCCATTTGGATGTGTGAGTCGTTCTGAGATTCCTGGAAAGTGCCTTCATTGTGCCTGGCACATAGTAAGCTCTTTATATGTACCTGTTAATTGATTGATTGATATGTGGGACTTTAGTGTTTAGGATTATGGGATTATTGATTTAGAACTGGAAGGAGCCTTAAAGTCACCGAGTCCAACCCATGTTTCTTACAGATCAGGAAATCAACATTTGGAGAATCCTTGTAACTGCCCCATGTCACCAAGCTAGTTAGTGCTTAAGCTGAGGATATTTTGTGGGACTCCTATCTCTTTCCAATTGTTCTTTCTATTATAGCAAGTTGCCTCCCTTAACCATTTTTTAAATCATTATTTGTTTATACTCACATGAGCCTTGAAAATAATCAAAAATAGCTGGTTAAAAGAGAAATTCCCACTCAGATGAGGATTACATAATTCCATTTAAAGGCAACGTGCAAGACTCCTAGCTGAGATGGAAAAATGATGATTTAGTATATTCAGAGTCAAACTTAGTGTTTTAAGTACCCCTTTCAAGCCACAACTTTGAGTCTTTTTTTTTTCCAAAGCGTGAAGCCGCAATGGGGTCAGGGATTAGAGGAAGAGATAATTACTTGAGTAACAGGTAGGCACATGCCTTTTGGAGACAGTTATGTCTTGTTTAAAATCAGGACCTAAGGGGAGGCTCCCAGTACTGATGAAATGGCTGCTGGAGACACCAGAAAAACCTTTCTGTTTGAAAGGTAGAATGGAGAGCAGCAACCTGGACTTTAAGAGCCCTCCTTGCTGTGATGTCCCTGACTCAGGCTCTTCAAAAGCCGTCAAGGGACGCTACCTCTCCTTCCAAAAGTCACTTCAAAGAATCCTGGAGTCTGAAAGGTGGAAGGGAGCTTAGAGGTCATGTCATTGACCCTGTGTATGACCAGACCGTCCTCTAGAGTGACTGTCGGTCATCCAGCCTCCAGGAGAAGACCTCCAGTGAGAAGGAACCCACCACTACCCAAGGCAGCCCGTGTGGACCTCCAGGGCGGCCAGATGGTGCTGTTCCAGATCAGGGTCTGGAGTCAGGAAGACCTGAATTCAAATCTGCCCTCAGACACTAGCTGTACGGTCCTGGGCAAGTCACTTAACCCAGTTTGCCTTGGTTTCCTCATCTGTAAAATGAGCCAGGAGAAGGAAATGGCAAACCACTCCAGTATCTTTGCCAAGAAAACCCCAAATGGGGTCACGAAGAGTCAGATACAACTGAAACAAGTCAGCAGCGACAAATCGTTAGTAGCTTTTTTCCTGACATCAAAATTTACTTTGCCTCTATGCCCCTTCTACTTAGTCTTCGTTGCTGCCCACAAGACTAGGAAAAACAGTTCCAATCCCTCTTACATGACATCTCTTCAAACATTTGAGATGGCTGCTCTGTTTTCTGCACCCCACCCCTTCCCAAGTCTTATCTCCTGGCAGACTAAGCGCTTCCCAGATGATTGAACAAGGTTTTTTATGGAACGGTCCCAATTGGAGCTGACCAAGGAAAATCGTGTCTTCATTTACTAATAAGTATTAAAACACTTTCTGACCTATTTCTTATGACCACTAAATCATATCCAAAGGCATTCTAAAAAAAGAGGTCCCGAAGTATTCTGAGCAGTGAGAGCACAATTTTATTAAGTACATAGACTTCCAAGGGAACGACTTTGAGCCTTTTCCACAAGAAGGGAGAATGATACAATAAGAAAGTTCTAAATTTGAAGCCAAAAGACCTGGGTTCAAATCCCATCTCTGCCAATTATTAGCTTCATGACCTTGGGCGAGTCTCTCAGCCTTGTTTTCTCACCTGGAAAATGAAGGGATTGGACAGGGTGACCTCTAACATACATCCCTTTGAACTCTCAACTTTTAGGATGCTGAGCCCTTCTGAATTTTATGACTGTTTTTTTTAAATATATCTTTACATTTTGATTTCCTACAGTCAAAATAGAAGAATTATGAAGAAATAAGACAAAAGCTTGAGTTGTGAGAATCAGTATATCCAAAAATAATTTTGCAGCCTCAAAGTAATCTACAAATCAAATGGAATGATGATGCTTAACACATTTGTATAACACCTATCATGTGCCTGGCACATAGTAGGTGCTGTTAAAGTGCTTATTCTCTTCTCTCTCCACCCCCACCCCAGAAGTGAGTTGCTGCTCCTATAGACACTTCAGGAGGCTCTGTACTGCATAGGTCAGTCATGTTATTGGACTAAGCATGCTGTTTGTGGCCATGACTAAAGAAACTTGAGGAGCTCCTAGTCCTTCAACAGGAACAAAGTGTCCCCTCTTCTCCAACCCCATTGTTTCAGTGGGAAAATCTGAGTTGCCAGGACATCATCTCAGCATATAGAATCTAACCAGCTGGAAGCTCCAGGGTTGCCCAGTACAGCAGCAGCGCAGCAAAAATGGCGGAGAGTTAATGAGAGTTCCTTCCTTCTTTCCTGATCCCATCTTTTCCCAGAAGTAGGCATTCCGTGGAGCCTATTTCCCGGAGCTTCCTTTGTTTTCCCAGACAGTTGAACAGCCAGGCTAAACCCGATAGCACTGCTTAGCCCCTGCTTTCCAGACTTGGGGGTGTTTACATACCCGATCTTTCTTTCTTTGAGTTTTAATGGGCGCGCACAAGGCTCCCTCTCACTGGACGATGGATCACTTGTTTCAAATGTGAAAATGAATCACCTGGGAGAGTTTCTTACCAACCAGTGAGAAAGTGGAGCCCAGCTTGTGGGGTTGTCAAACTGGTGTAGGAAATCAATGGGCTTGGATTCAATTCAAGAAATATTTCTTAAGCACCTATGGTGTACCACAATTCAAGAAGTATTTATTTATTAAGTGCCACTGTGTACTAGGCACTGGTGAAACAAAGACAGAGAGGAAAGAGTCCCTGCTGTCAAGTTTATATTCTAAGCTTCCCTTATCGTACACAAATACACACACACACACACACACACACACACACACACACACACAGAGTACCTAAGCCAGTGCTCATGCATCTACTAGGTATTTAATTAGTATTTCTAGTGTGGAAGGAAAGGATGCTGCAGTAAAGAAATCAGGAAAAAAATCAGAAGTCCTTATTTGTGAAAAACAGTAATATAGATTTTTCTTTACCTTCTTTTCTTTCTTTCCCCTTTCTCATCTTTCCTTTTCATTTATTTCCTTTCCTTTTTTCTTTTTTCTCTTCTCTCTTCCATTTCCTCTTCTTTCCTTTCCTCTTTTTTCCTTCTTTTCTCCCTTCTCTCTTCTCTTGTCTTTTGTCTTCTCTTCTTTTATTTCCTTTGGTCCAAACCTGTGATTTCATCGATAGGGAAATCTCTTGGTGTGGGAACTGTCCACTGATACAAATTTTGTCCACCAGGCCATAACTTACAACTTTAAAGAGTTGTGTGGGAGCACTTGGACACAATCATGTAGTCATTCCATTCAGAGGTAAAACTCAAATCCAAATCCAGGTCTTTCAACTCCAAGGATGGCCATGTTTCTGCCATGCCACATTGCTTTTCACTTTTTGACATTATGGTAGAATTATCTATGGAAATCTCACCATTGAAATGTGTCTAGATTAATTAGGGTCCTATAATGTTTTCCTGGGTCTCAAAACCAGAAGTCAATGGGATGGGGTTCCCAATCACCAGCCGCTTTGCTTTAATTTGAAACTCTAACCTTAACTTCCACTCCCCTCATATTTTTCCTTAACCTGTCTAACATTTCAAGTGTGAAAGAATGAATAATGTCCTAACCCACTAACCAGCTTGAAAGGGCATTTCTTTCAATGTTCCCTAATACTACTCCCATTTCCCATTTTTTTCACTCATGAGTTGTTTAATTGAATTAAGTTCATAGTGAGGAGAACTTGTGTCATGCAAGGCAGTGCTAGGCCACCCAGGACACTAAATTTAATTCAACAAGCATTTATTAATCACCTACCGGGGGCCCAATACTGTACTAGGAGCTGGCGATTCAGAGATATGGGTTGCTCCTGAAATTTCTTAAAATTTGATAACCTGAAACAAAAGACTGAAGATTGCAAATAGGAAGATCTCAGCTCAGCAGAGTATCCTTTCACAGTCTGCTTTCCCAGAAAAAATGGAGGAGGAGGAAATCCATGCTTTTCCCTGGAAAGAGTTACAAATTTTCTCCAGTGACTTCTAATTGGGGATGCAAAAGAGAGAGACCTGGCATATGAGATCTGGATACAGAGACCCATGTTTGAATTTTGCCTCAACCATGTATTACATACGTGACCTCGGGCAAGTCACCTTTTCTGAGACTGTGTTTTTCCCCTTTGTAAAATAAATTAGACTGGATGACCACGGAGGGCCCTCTAGCCCTAGATCTAAGATCTCATTATCCTCACTTCACCTACAATTTCAGTTTCCTCATCTATAAATGAGAGTTATACTAGAAGGTCTCCAACACCCCTTCAAACTCCAAATCTGGGTTCCTGCTACCCAAGGTTACTTCCCCACATTGGGCCTTAGCCTTTTTATCTGTAAAATAAGGGGATTGGGCCACAGGCCTCTAGCTCCACACCTAGGATCTTATCATTTCTGGTCCTCTGAAAGTACGACTCTCCAGTAGATGCTAAAATACACCACATACTACCTTTAGATGATTCGGCACTTCCGTGGCACCTGTGACTTCATCTCATCTCCCTCCCTTGGTTCTGATCACACCCCATGCACACCGGTGCTAGTCAGATCCTGTCCACACCCTCTAATTTAGGTCCATTTTTATCCATTTCCTCCCATAAATCTCCCATCTGTGCAGTTTGCTACAGACCTTCCTGTAGGCCTTCTGGTGTTCTGCAGCATACTAACTCCCCATGTTGAAAAACCAAAAAAGAAAAGAAAAATAAAGATATAGAAACACACCAAACCGATCTCCAGCAACAAAACATTCCTTCTGAAAGTATTTCACTGGCACCTACTAAAGCTACCCTGTTTCTCTCATTACATGGAGAATTATTACTAGGAACAATTTACACAATGAATGATTTTTCCAGCCCTGTCCCTAAAATAGGCATGTAATGTAACTTTTAAAATGTCGCCATGCCCAACTGGAAGGCATGACAGCCTACCAAGGAAGAATATAAGGGCACTTATGTTAGTTGTGGTAAAAAAAATCTCATCTCAGGACCTATCTAACAAAGGAAACAGGACCTGGGAACACATTTCTATGAGAGAGAAAAAAAAATAGAAATAGGGTAAGGCCGCTCTCCATTCCCTGTGGGAAATAACCTGGCAAAATGCTTTAAAAAAAAAAACCCAGTCAATTCCCCTTACTCTCAAAAATTACTGAACCTGTCACCCTTGTATCTGAAGGCATAGCTTACAGTTAATCCAAAGAAAGAATGTTTCTTTTGAATTGTTTTTAGGTGTTTTGGAAATGATTTTGTCATAGTCGTTACAGCCAAATTCCCATAAAAGGCCAACTCTCTGGTGTGTTCTGTAAGAGAGCTGGCTTTGATTTGAGACAGGGCTTTGGTTTTGATCTGATAAACAGAAAGTGCCCTTTTTTCCCCCTGTGGTCCTTAAGTCAACAAGCACTTATTAAGCACCTACAGTGTGTCAGGCACTGTGTGGAGCATCTTAAAATACTGAGCAGCATCTGTGGTGTCCCTTCAAAATCCTGACATAAAGTCAGAAGGCCTTGCTAGTCCCCATCCGTTACAGCCACCTGACCTCCCTGACCTCTGCTCGTTATTGAAGAGCCCTGGATCTTGGAGCCACAGGAAGCGAATTCTGTTAGTGATTCCGCCACTTCCTACCATGGTGACCTGGGTGGAGCTCTTCGCTCCTCTGAGCCTCAGTTTCCTCATCTGTAATATGAGACTATTGGAGCCAGATGGCTCTGGGGGCCCTTCCAGCTCTAAGTCTGTCACCCTGGGACCTTGTTATTATGGGATGACTTCACGAGCCACTTACTCCATTATTACGCCATTATTCCAATTACTGTTATTACAATTATTATTCCATTACTCCAATTACTCCATTATTCCTCTGGCTCCTGTCTCTTCAAATACTACCTTGTGACCTTGAGCAAATCACTTAACCTACCTAGGCCTCAGTTTCTCCCCCTAAAAGATGAGAGAGTTGGACGTGATAGCCTCTTGGGTCCCTCCCATCCCTAGAACTGTGACCCTCTGGTCCATAATCTCTTCCTTATTGACCTCTGCAACCCCATGCAGCCCTACCTAGATCGACGATCCTATCATCCGTGGGTTCATCAGTGTTGGTGTTTCCTCCCAAGGTGAAGGCCACTGCTCATCCAAGCTTCCCCATCCTATAGGTCTCCTGTCCGTGAGTTTCCATTGATTTGTCATGGCAGAGGCAAAAACGAATGAAAACAGGACAAAGTCACGGAACCCTCTAAATCTGATGTTCTGAAACTTTTGTGTCAGGGGCCTCTTTTGTCCATCTGGTGAGACCTGTGGATCCCTTCTCAGCATAATATTTTAAATGCACGAAATAAAAAACAGAATTGCAAAAGGAAATCAATTATATTGAAATGAAGTTATCAAAATATATATTAAAAATAAGTTCGTGAACCCCACTTCTAAATTGGATCAATGTCTTTGAATGAAAGTAGTGTGAAACCCTTGAAAACGGCAAAATTTTGAGGTCACTGTGAAGAGCAGAGGAAAGATGAAGCCATTTCAATATGGCGCCTGGACAGCTGCAGCTTTGCTAGCACTTCGTGGGATGTACATGCAGGTGGTGAGGGTTCTCTTTTCTGGAGGCTCCATTTTACATGTCATAAAGATGCCAGGCACCATATGGGCCCTAGAAAGGTAGCTTGTTTAAAGTGGGTTTTTCATTTTTCCCCTAGAACTCTTGAATTCCTGATTTTTTTTTTGAAGGCTTTATCCAGATTATAGCATTACACAAATATTCCGTGACTTTCAGAAACGCACCAGGGTGAAAAGCCGGGTTGTGAAAAGATCTTCCGACTTTATTTCATTCTTCCCTGTGCTCTAAAGGCCACAGGTGCAGTGCTGCATGCAGGCACTCGGGTAAAATTCAGATGGCCCTCCTTGCCAATGCATCCTAATTTCCTAATTTGTTCAGTGGTAAGAGGTGGAGGGAGGGGGAGGAAGCCAAGATGTCCCTAACAATGTATTTTTTACCTGCCAGTCATTTGAAAAATGATCTCCTGCCCTCCACTTACCCTTTCTTTGTCATTTTCTAGATAGCTCTCACTAGCCCCAAAGCCTTGCTAGCTAAAATGTGTGCCCATTTCTCTGTTAATCAGCTGCTTGGGCTCTGAGAATGTGTGTTCTGGTGTTGTTTGTGTGCATTCTGGTGCTGCTTCCTGAACGCATGTGTCCCTTCCCTTCACAGCCTACTCGACACCCAGCACCTCCCCCGCAAACCGATTCGTCAGTGTTGGACCCCGGGATCCAAGCTTTGTAAATATCCCTCAACAGACACAGGTGGGCCGATCTCCTCTTTTCTGTATCTGGTGCATTTCCGCTGGTCTCTTGGCACGGCGAGCTACATGGTCTCATCCTTCTGCAGAGCCCCTCGTCTCCGAGCAGTCCTGCTTCCTTAACTCCCTGGGTGTCCTTAGAACTTGTGAAGGAAAGATTTAGGGACTAGAAGGAAAGAGCTCTCCTCCTAGGGCTGCTTCAGGGGATAATCTGGAAACCTTCCAGGTACCAGGAAGAGACTGTAACGGCTGTTCGGAATCTCTTACCTTGCATCTCCCCAAAAAGTTGAGCTAGGAAGTCAGTCACACTCGAGCAAAAGCAAGTCGCGCCCTGCCACTGTCATTGCTTTATCTGACTCTGGGAACTGGGAAACCAGTGGCTCTGTATTTTTCATAATGGAATCGGGAGCCCAGGCCAATATGGTTGTTGTCTGGCCCTTTGGGAAAAAGAAAACATTTTATGAGCCCTATTGAATTCTTGACGTTGGTCCAAAAGTTACTTGATGGCAGTTTTGTTAGTGACTAATTCAAGCCAGATGTAAGGTGCACTAAGTGGGGACAGGGGGTGGTGTTTATAATAGACCATGAGATGTGGTCAGGTAGGCAAGAAAATCATGCCCCAGAATAGAGTGAGCTGTTGGGTTAGAATCACTTCACAATTATCTTTCCGGGTAAAGAATAGTTAAAGCACTTCTATTATTTTGAAATGGCTGCTACCAGTTAAGAGACAATACTCGGCATTTGGGGTCAAAAGGTAAACCGAGTCAAGGGATTCGGAACTCTGCAGAAGCCGCTCTGTGTCCTAGGGGAGAGAGGGAGGAGTTTCTCGGTTCAGGATGAGAACCTGAGCGTCCATTCTCTCGTCTGCCGTGGGCGTGAGGCCCACATTTCCCGCACGTGCTTGCCACCGAACGCCACCGCTGTCAGAGACGGCCTGTGCTTTTGTGTGTGTGTTCCCAGTGCATGCCTACGTCACCTCCAGATGCTTCCTCTGTTGCCTCTATTAACCTCCGCCTGTAAGAAGTGACAAGGTGCCCATGAGCAGGATGGATCTGCCTCCCCGGGACCGTTTGCTCCATGTGTAAAAAGGCTCTCTTTTATGGCTACATCAACAGTACAGGTTACAGGACATTGTATTTGAGACCTTCCCTGCATTAAGCAGGGTCACAGAAAGTACAGGCAGCTGGGGTGGGAGTGGGGGGAGGGAGAGGTGAGGGGAAGGAGGAGGAGGAGGAGAGAGGTTTAACTCTTCCACTCCCAACATCTTCCTTCATCTATGGGAATCCAGCTCCCATCAAGCACTGGGATAGGAGACTCCCTCTTCAGTGCCTCCCAGAAAACTCCAAGTTCAGACCTGACTTTGAGAAGCCCGAGTCTTCCCTATGGTTTGAAAAATGACTTTAAGTTCCCCTGAATGAACCGAAATAGAGAAAACAGGCTTTCAGGCCGTGCTGTTAATACCTTCAGCCGCTCGGGTTTCTCCATTATAGTTCAGGAAAACTAAACTCAGGGAAACAACAACTCTCCTGGATGTTTTGTTTTCTTTTGTTCCATTGCTCAGGCTTTTTCAAGTAGTTTTGTACACCCATTAGTGCATTGAATACCGACCACCCTCTCCCCCCCAAAAAAAATTATAGCTTACAAATTATATTGAACTATCCCCTTGGTTTTTTGCATAGGCAATAATCCACAATGCTGAGCCCTGGCCCTGAGTTCCATCCAGATTATAGTTCCATTTAAGAGAGGGATAACACAGCCTGTGTCGTCCCATCGAGCAGATGCGTTCCTCTGGTGGCGTGTTATAGTGGAAAAAGTAGGAATCCAAATTCAAATCCGAGTGAATCTGTCATTTACCGTCATTGTGATCTGGGGTAATTTGCTTTTTCTCTGGGCCTCAGTTTCCTCATTTGTATAATCAAGGGGCTGCATTAGATGAACTCTAAGATCCCTTCCAGCTCTGTATCCATAATCCTTTCATCTTGTGACTGTGTTACTCAGTTTCCTCAGCTGTAAAATGAGAATTGTGAATTATATAACCTCTCAGTCTATGATCCTATATTTGAATTTATTTGTTTATAGCCCTCGTTTTATAAACCTGAGCAGGTCACTTTCCTCCTGTGGACCTCAGTTTCCTCATCTGTAAAATGAGGGAATCGGGCTGAATAGCCTCTGAGGACTTTTGCTGGTCTTTGTTTGTGATCCCTCACTGGGTCTCAGTTTCCTCATCTGTAAAATGAGAGAGTGGAATTAACGGACCTCTAAGGTCCCTTCCAGATCTACATCTATGACCCTATAATTATATTGCTGTGTGTATGGAAATAATAAAAATAATAATAGTGTTCATGTAATATAAACATTGCACAGCTCTTTGCATATATTGCATTTAATCCTACAACCATCCTGGAGTTGTGCTATTATTATAATCTGGGGGTTAGATACTATTGTCCCCATTTTATAGTTGAGGAAATTGAGGCAGACAGAGTGAAGTGACTTGCCCAGGGTCACCCAGCTAGTAAGCGTCTGAGGCTGGATGTGAGCTCAGGTCTTCCTTTCTCCACATCTAGCTCCATCACACACACCGCAGCCTTCTAGCTGCCCAACAAAGTTTCCATCATAATACCAAGCATGAGGGATGAAAAGGAAGGAATCCGGGTATTCATATCAAAACTGCAGAGTCACAGAATGCTGAAGTCAGTCAGTAAACAAGCGTTTATTCTTACAAAGAACCTCTGTGTCCAGTTAGTTCTCGGACCTATGCCCGAGAAGAATCCCCTCTGCGTCCTTCCTGACAAGTGGTCTGCCCACCTTTCCTTAAAGCCACCACTAAGGAGGAACCCTGTACCCCCAAGGCAGCCCACTGCACTTCGGGGACGCTTCCTGACATCCCTCCTTCTACTTTCTTCCCAGTGTTCCTGATTCTGTTGGCTGGGGCTGAGCAGAACAGGTCAAATCCTTCTAGCAGGCAGTAGCCCTTCGGACATTTAAAGACAGCCATCCTCTTTCCCAACCACCCCCGGCCCTGGCCCTGGCCCAACCCACCCCTCTCTAAATCCATATGTCTGATATCATACAGACCATACATTTGGCCATTTGGGCATGAATATATGTTAGTTTCTGATACTTGACATCACATAGACAGACACCCATCAGTGGTTTCTTTTTTAAAATATTGGTAACTCCTATGGTGTTTTCTGTCTTGAAGAAAACTTCCATCGTTGTGTTATCGACCACTGGTGCTCATGGATATAGCCTTGTTTTGGCCATAAAAATTCATCACAAAGCAAAATTATTTCAGCATCTTTAATATTGGAGGTAGATTGATAAATTGCCATTATGTTTGAAAATAATCCTTGGGGATTTTCAAAGTTTAGACAGGCTTATCTGTCTCCAAATGCACTGCTGTCCTTTGAGAGGATGTTTTGTTCATGAGAGAAAGGAGATTTTTCACTGGCATGTTCACTGCGGAAACCTGGAAGTGGGATGCCGACTGGTAACTTTGCGTGTGACCTATCGGCCCAGCGCTGACACAAGTAGTCCGTCATTTGACTCTGGAGTTATCTGAGTTGTAACCATAGATGTGTTCTAGACACATACTAACCCACCGGAAACCAAGAGTCCCAGAGTGGCTGGTACTGCCTTTTTGGCTTTCAGCAGGCTCATTGGGACTGTCCACCCACCTGGTCTCCAAAAGAAAAAATAAAGGCAAAGAAAAGTGGTTCACTAGGATCACAGGATCATCCAGTTAAAGCTGGAAAGGACCTTTGAGGACATCTAGTCCAACCCCCTGACTTTATGGAAGGGGAAACTGAGGCTTACAGAAGTCAAGTATGTTTTCCAAGACTTCACTTTTTAACAAGTATTAAAATTGAGATCCCCTTGGGCAGCCAATTATTGGAAGGAAGCAAGGACACAAGGAAATAAGCATTTATTATTTATTACATGCCAGGCTCTGTGCTAAGTGCTTTACAAATATTATCTTATTCTATCTTCACAATAGTCCTGTGAGGTAGGCACTATTGTTATCCCCATTTTATAGTTGAGAAAATGGAGGCAATCCAAAGCTAAATGACTAGCCCAGGGTCACACAGCTAGTAAGTGTCTGAGGCTGGATTTGAACTTGTCTTCCTGACACCAGACCCAGCACTCTGTCCATTCCATCACCTAGCTATCTGCCTTGTAACGTTCTCTTCATTTTCCCATGGAATGTGTAAGAAATCAACGCTGCTCTCTAGAGGGCAGAACAAATGTCCATGGACAGAAGTTGTAGAAAGGAAAATTCTGATTCATTTATCAAAAATGGTTTTCTGACTACAGCTAGAATGGGTTACTGTCCAGGGAGTGAGCTCCCCGTCATTGAAGGTATTCAAGCATAGGCTGGAGCATCTTTGGCAGGGAGTGTTGAAAGTGAGAGGTCAGACTAGGGAACACAATAGCACCTTCAAACCTCCAATAAATCATAAGTCTCTTGAGGAGGGAGATTGTTTCCTTTCTGTTTTTGTACTCCCAGCACCTGGAACATAGTAGGTGCCTCATGGGATGCTGGTTAAATTGAATTCTGTGAAGGAAGCAGAGATGACCTTCTGATGTTTCATGAAATGTTAAAAATAGACAATGAATCAACCGATATGCATTTATTCAATGAAAGGGTCCCAGCTCCAGAGCTGGAAGGGGCCACGGAGGCCACGTTGTGCAGCCCCCTCATGTTACAGCACTCAGCATGGTGCCTGGCACGTGGTAGCGACTTTTAATAAATGGTTGTGACTTATAGAGAAGACTAAGAATGACTTGGCCACAGTGACAAGCACACAGCAAGAAATGGGATTTGACCCCAGGCCGCTTCACTTTCAAGTCCGTGTTCTCTTCACTGTAGCATGCTGAGCATCTATGTGGAATAACAGGGCAAGAAGGCAGGATGAGAAGGCTTGAATTGAATAGCTACATTCAGAAAATTAAATGTGGTTGGTCTGATGAAAAAAAGAACACCATGCATTTATTAAATGCCTGCTGTGTGCTAGACACTATGGTAGGTGTCGGCGATACAGAAATAAATGTGAGCGATTCTTGGCCCTCAAGAGTCTTACTGGCAGTCCCTAGTCTAAGCTCATGCTCAATGCAGGAATCCCCTCACTATCATGGCAGAATGGATAAGAGGTCCAGCTGAGCTCAGTCTGTGAGCCTGTGACCTGAAGGACCTTGGGCAAATCACTGTGGGCCTCAGCTTCCTTCTCTCTGAAAGGACCAGATTAGATGGCCTTGGAGGGCCCCTTCTAGCTCTCGAACTCTGATCCCATGGGCCCTTGCACTTCTAATGAATGATATCCATAATAACCTAGGCAAGAATGGGAGCCTGCCCCAAACACAACAGAAAGGGAATGATTATTTCCACAGTTTTTTCATAATTTACTTTGATCCCTGAAATGGGAGCAATTAAACAAAGTTGTTGATTTAGAGAACTGTGAATATTTCCCCACCAGGGTAACAAATAGCAATACTAGTTAATCCTCCCAAGGTAGACCCAGACAAAGACCTGGCCTAGGGCTGGGCTCCCTTTTAATCATTGTTCAAAATAGAAAGCTTCCCCAGCAGAACCAATGAAGAAGTCTTTTAGATGACAAATGAGACCCACCACCCCTCCTGGCCACCCACACCGCCATCCCTGCTCCTCATCCCCAGCATCATGGTGTCTGAAAAGCGATCTGACACTGAATTACCATTTGGGTGGTTACGAGAGTCACTTGGCTTGGCAAGGACCTGAGTTGCTGACAAAGACACAGCTGCTGTAACCTTCGCTTACTAAATGATTTCACTGCCTGACTTGCGAGCCATATGATCTTCTTCCTTCCATCATGGGAAACTTACAAATGTAGGTGTGCGATGCACAGCCCATCTTTGTGGAGACAAGTGGAGGGTGAGAGGTCCTGGGATAACCAGATCAGACATTCTTCTCCGCCATCATTCCCAGCAACGTCTGAACGGCCGCTTGCTGAAGCTGTTGGGAAGTGGGTTCTGTTGGGGTCAGAGTTGGGTTACTTGGCTTCTAAGGCCCCCTCCCACCCTGGAACTCACCAGAGGCCTTTAAGTAAAGACAGGATGGCCACTTGGCAGGAGTGACGAGCAGAGATTGGACGAGGTTGGATTCAATGGCTGCTGGGGTCCATTCCAACTTTGAGCTTTGGGAAATAAGGAAATTTGGGGATGGGGGGGCAGAGAGGATCAATCTGCCAGTGACTCACCTGGACTTCGAAATACTCTAGCCAATCAAAGCAATGGACACTTACCATCTGCCTCCCATGGGTAGAGCATTGTGATCAGTACTAAGGGCAATGAAAAGCTTCAATAAGACAAAGTCCCTGCTCTCATAGGAAATAAATTCTGTAAATGGGGCAAGAAGCAGCAAGATGCTATGGAAAGCTTACTGTGTTGGACCCAGAGGACCCTCAGTCCAAAGCCAAGCCTCTTCCTGCCTGTGTGATCCTGACTGACTACCCCCTCAGAGCCTCAGTTTCCTCAATTGCAAAATGAATCTGTTAGACCAGAAATGACCTTGAAGGTTCCTTACATTTCTTAAATCTGTGATCTTATTATCCTAGCTAGGATCAATCAGCAAGGGTCAATTAAACACCTACTATATATTTGGCCCTATGCAAGGCACTGGAGGGCCAAAGATAAAAATGAATTTACATTCCCTGCCCTCAGGAAGCTTACAGTTTAGCCAGGTGGCGACAGCATATACTTGTAGAGATATATACAAAACAGATACAGAGTAGTTGGGGGGAGGTACTAGCAGCTGAAGGGCTGCAGAACATGGAGTTACGAAGGAAAATCTCTCTCTTCTGTTATGGAGCACCATCCTGGATCTAACCACAGTTACCTTGGAGGGCATATCAAAATCCATTTTCACATCCCTGATTTAGTTTAAGCATACAGACTTTGTACTGAGTGGATGCTGTTTTCCTCCCTCTTTAAAAAAAAATTCAATGTTTTGCTAGAAACCATGTTAAACGGTTATACCAACAACAGTAAGCCATTCTTAGTAACTAGTTACGTTAATAGTAAGTTATTTCGAGGCATAGAGAGGGCGTTTCTTCAGTTCCTCCTTCCCTTTTTCATTTGTGCCTGTCAAACTGTGACTTAGGGAATGTGACAATCCAACCTGCCTCCACCAGAGAAACAGCTCAGTTTGGCCCTCCTGGCCTAGGACCCCAGGTGGTTGGTCTCAATTGCCACTCCTCTTCCTCCCTTCCTGGGATCTCCTCCCACTTTGTCTTCCTCATTTGACCTTGCATTTCAATTAGCTGAAGTGATCCTCTAGGCACTTCACCTCTGACCTGAGCCCTCTGGATGGAGGAGTTCCTCACCCTGAGTTCAGGGCTGTGAAAGTCCCCGAAGAGTAAACGGAGAAGTTCACTGCAGCAGCTGGGGAGACCCAGAAGCAAGGCCCAGCCTCCTTGTAGGGAGAGAGGAAGCCCCTTCTGTCACACTCCAGCACTCCCAGAATCACGCTTTGGTGGAGGGCAAAGCAAAAGAATTTTAACCCCAGTCCAATCCAGCATTTCACCTTTTTTAGAGAACGTGCCTTTACCGTTATGTATTCCTTTGTCTGGTTGGCCAATCAGTAGTGGGCCCCTGTTTTCTCTATGAGAATCTACTATTAGACTGGGAGATCATTGTATCAGCAAAATTATAACAAACGATCAGCCATGAAAGACCAATCAGCACAATGATCCAAGACAATTCCAAGGGTCCCATGATGAAAAATGCTGCCCACCTCCGGAGAGAGAACTGATGAACTCTGAGTGCAGATTGATGCATAATTTTTTCACTTTCCAAAAAGAAAAGAAAAGATTCCACTACAAGTGGAATTTCTATTGGTGGTGGTGGTAGTGGTGTTTAGGGGTTTTGCCATTTACTGCTGTGAAAATTCAGAGGGTGGTCCTTATGTTTAGTATTCTGAGAGCCTTGTGAATGAAGCCTCCTGGCTGGTATTTAATCTTAGCTAGAAGGCAGTACAGTGGCAAGAGGCTAGTTTAGGAGTTAGAGGAACTAGGCTCAAATTTTGGCTCTATCGCTCATTATATGTGTGACCTTGAGCTACTCACTTCGCCTGCTAGGGCCTCAGTTTCCTCATTTACAAAATGAGAAGCCTGGGCTACTTGATCAAAGAAATTCCTTCCATTGCTAGATCCTTTGATCTGTGATCACTAGCCTTTTCCTAAGGACACCTAAGGCTGCCTCGGGATGCCCTGCCCTTACATGGGAAGGGGCGGAATCTTTGTGCCATACCTGGCCTTGTGTGGTGTGCATGGCAAGGACTTACCAGACGAAGCCACCTAAATCCAAGCTGTAACGGTGGCCCCGTTCAGCTACTGTACTAACAGACATCCTGGAAAAGGGGGAAAGGCAAAGATCTAACGGTTCAGTTGGCTCTGTCTTTCCACCGTCACCCCCTACAAGCAGTCAAGGGTAGTAGATAGAACAGTGCACTTTACAATTGAGGAAACTGAGGCCCAGAGAAGTGGCTCAGGATCTGAGATTGGGAGCTGGAAGGACCTCAGACACCATCCAAGTCCATTCTGTTTTTGTTTTTGGTTTTTAGGCAATTGGGGTTAAGTGACTTGCCCAGGGTCACACAGCTAGTAAGTGTTGAGTATTTGGTCTGAGGCCAGATTTGGACTCAGGTCCTCCTGACTTCAGGGCCGGTGCTCTATCCACTGCACCACTTAGCTGCCCCCAAGTCCACTCTTTTTTATAGATGAGAGAACTGAAGTTCAGAGGTATTAAGGGCTTAGAATCATCAGATTCTGATTTTTAAAGATAAAGATCCAAGCCCGGAGGAAGCATCTGCCACAGAACCTACAGCCTGCGAATGAATCTCTTGGGGCTGTTCCTTCCTCCCCCATCCTCTGCTCTGTCTTGTAGGTGACAGAGACAACTAGTGACCCTCAGGAGAGATCATTTACCCCGTTAGTCTGGGTCCTTCTCATTCTTTCCCAGTTGAGGGCAGGAATGCATCTAACCATCTTAGGCATCTCCCACAGAGACTTCCTAGAGCTTTTTGCAGGCTGTAAAAAAGAAACTTTTTTCTCAATAAAGAGAATCTTGTGTTTATTTCCAAATGAAACTTGCCAGCATGGTTTAGATTTCCCCAGTTGGGAGCATTAGGGACAAAGATACAGCTCCTTGGGGTGGGGGGGGAGGGGGAGGGAGCTCTCTCGTCCCTTTCTGTCATAGCCGCTGATGGATGACCCGAAAGCTTCCCTTCAGCCCCACCCTCTGGTCTTCTTGGCCCTCGAAGCCGGATTCCGTCTTGTTTACAGCAAGGTCCCACCAGCTGCACACGATACACATGGACTGAGTAATGCTCACAAACAGAAAAGGTTGCGAAGAATCCCGACTCCTCGAGCTGGGGGAGACCTCTGGGACCGTCTTGTTCAGCCTGTACCTGAGCAAGTAACTCTTCAGCAGCGACAGATGCTCCCCAGCCCCGGCTGGGAAACTCCAGGGAAGAGAAACTCCCGAGCTCCTTAAAGAGCCCGTTCTGTTGCAGGATGACTCTACTACTTTTCTTAATTAATTTTCTTTGTTTCCACTTAACAAAATTGTGTTTTCTTCTCCCTTCCACATCCCACCATTGAAAAAAAAAAAGACAAAGCGAAACAGATGTGTGTAGTCAAGCAGAACAGAGCAATGTATACCTCATTCCGCATCCCCAGTCCGTCACAGGGCACCGCTCTGATTTGTAGAAAGTTTCTATTATCGTTAGTTTGATCCCAGATCTGCCTCTCTGCACCTCCTGCTCACTGTGCCTAATTCTGCCGTCTGGGGCCAAGCAGACCAAGCAGACTTCAGTTCGATTTCATCAAAGTCACAAACCGCCTTCTCTGTGCCCCAGCACGATGCCAGGCCCATATTAGAAGCTTTGAGAAATATTTCTTGCTTCATTGATTGATTCCAAGGCATTTGGGATACAAATAAAAAAAAAAAAAACAGGTCCAGCCCTCAGGGAGCTTTTATTCTACTGGAGGAAACAAAGAAACACAAACTCTTTTGAAGCGGAGGGGAGCACCTACCATAGAGAGGGAGTGCTCACCAGTAGGAGAGTCATGAAAGACTCCCTGTAGGAAGAGAAAGGAGCTGAGGCTTGGAGGAAGCTAAGGATTCCAGAAGAGGAGATGAAGAAGGGCTGCCTTCTAGGCCTCTGCCGAGGCGTAGAGGCAGGAAAGGGAAGATCAGCATAGGGGAAAGCAGATGGCGTGCAGAAGAAAGGAGGGGACTCATGCGAAATAAGGCAGAAAGGTCACCCGGAGCCAGATTAGGGAGAGCTTTCAGCAGCAGACCAAAAAGCTCATTTTTATCCTCAAACCAATAGGGAGCCCCTGAAAACTGTTAAGCAGGATAGTCTCAGATCAGTTCTTTAGAAATATGAATTGGAAAAATAAAAATAAAATAAGAAAGGAAATATTAATTTGGGCTTCAGATACATAAAGATAGATACTGTGTTCCCCTTGGCCATTTTCTTCTCCAGGCTAAATCAACATCCCTAGCTCTTCCCATCAGTCGTTGTGCAGTCCTCCAGGCCTCTCGCCAGCTCGGACCATGAGAGGGTTCCTGGGGACGTATTGTAGTTTGTCCTGCCTGCCTGTCCTTCATCCAGGTGTCCTTTATCTAGGTCTATGAGTGAAGCGGCAAAGTCCACTCAAACCATAAACGTGACTCCCTTGATCTAGTGGAGAAAGATGAGAGAAAGAGAACTAACATGATATTAGACTGAACAGTGTCTAGAATGAGGAAAATCTTAGTCCACCAGACTCTGTCGTGACCAACTCTGCATCTAGTATCACATTCAGTTCTGGGCTGGACATTTTAGGAAGGACCCTGAGAAGTCTGAGAATACTGAAGGCAGGGACCCTTCATGTTCGTTGTGCCGTGGACTCCTTTGGCGATCTGTGGATCAGTTCTTGGGATTATGGTTTTAAATAATTGAAGAAAATGCTAACTTTCAGTTAGACCCAGAGGCTAATAAAAATTCAAAAGCTTTTGACTATCAAGTTCATAGACCCCTTGAAATCTGTGGACCCCAGGCTGAGAGCCGTTGATCTAAGGGAAAGGAAGCAAGATGGCGGACAAAAAGCTCGTGCCATTTCACCTGTTTGGGGGGACCGAAAAGAACAGAAAGGGCAGAATGCAACGGCAACGTTCAAATATGGAGAAAAGGGTTAAATTCTTTCTGTTTTGGTCCCAGAAGGCAGAACGGCAGATTTAGACTTAAGGAAAAAAATTGGTGATTTAGGGGCCAGAGGTGTAGAAGAGGAGAAGGGGGAGGGTCCACACCTGTGATTCCATCCATGTGATGAGCAGCCAGTGTGGAAATTCCCTGTATCAGTGCCCCTCATCTGGAACTTACGGCCCTGGGAAATTTCCCGGGGACGCTGAGAGGTAGAGCACGCATTCTTCATGGACCTCAGTGAGCCTCTCACTGAAGGCCTAGGACCCAGAGGTCTTGGGTGATTACAAGGAGCAGATCTCTAGGTACATGTTTTTCTAGTAAACAGAAGCTGGAGAAGACAACGTTTCAGGGCTGTTCCTGGGTTGGGCTGTTTTGTTGTCCGACTGCAGAGAAAGGCTATGAAACAGGACCCTCTGGACCCTGGGCTCCTGACTTCATCACCCAACCAGCAACATCTCTGATGTTCTTGGAACCAGATGTTTCCTCTGAAAAAGGAGCAGAGTCTCCATTTGCTTCACTCAGATCAATAGAGCTTCCGAGGGCGGGCAGAGAGACAAACTGCAGGGGTGGCTGCTGGACGCACATCCAGGGGAGGGCTTCACGTGAAGAAGAGCTCTGCTGTGAAAATGTCCCCAGTTAGGTGGGGGTCAGGATTCCTTTAACAAAATCACTGAATCACCCAAGAGAAGGTTTTGCCACCCAAACCCAAGTCGGTTCTACAGGCGTTTAATAGATGCTTATTCTTTGCCAGGCTTACCCCACTGTCCTTACAAAACAACCCCAGAATGAAGAGGAAGCCCTGCCCCATCCCTGGCAGGTGGCCATCTGTCCATTCTCCATATGATGACTTCCAGGTGTGGAACCGGAGACCTTGAAAATTTGAGCTCCTTGCCCAGGGCCACACAGGTAGCAAGTGGCGAAGCTGAGATTTGAACCTGGGTCATAGGATCATAGCCCTAGAGCTGGAGGGGATGGCATTTTACAGATGAGGAAACTGAGGCCCTGGGGAGGTCAAATGACTCGGCTAGAGTCCCACAAGGAACCATGGTATCACATTGCCTCCCACAGGAGACTCAGCATCTTCTGAGACAACTCATTGTACTGCAGGTCAGTTTGTCTAAGCTCTTAGGGAATTTTTCTTTTTATGGAACGGATGCAACGGAAAGACCAGTGACTTAGAAGTCAGAGGACGTGAGTTCAAATCCAGCCAGCCAGCATGTAGGGCAACCCTAATGTTGGCAGTGCCTGTTAGTCTCTGAGTGACCTTGGTCTCAGTATCCTCATCTGTAAATGAGGAAGTCAGACTAGGTGCCTTCTGAGGTCCCTTGCAACTGTGACAGGAAATATACCATGCAAACCACCCTGGGTAAACTGAGGCAAGGTAGCTTTCTTAGCTGAATCAACTCCAGATGTCCTCTTTACATGGCCTTGGTGAATGCACTTCTCTGGCTATGGTCTAGAAGCCAGTCTCCTTTTCTTAACCATTAAAAATGAAATGAGATAATGTGCTCAAATGAAATAATGCATATAAAAATCTTAAAAACCTTAAAGCAGTATGGAAATATAGAAATATACATAATAAACAAAAGCAAACCTCAAAGTACTATATAAATATAAAAGTATATATAAATAAATAAAAGCAAACTTTAAAACAATATAGAAATACAAAAAGTATACATAAGTAAATAAAAGCAAACCTTAAAGCAGTATATAAATATCAGCTACTCTGCTAATTATATTGAGACAGTTGCCTCCCCCAGAAGACCCCGAGTCTTTCTCTAGCTTCCCACAGAACATGATCGTGAGGTCCGTTGCCCTCTGGCTGCCCTTCTCTGCTGGCTTCAATATGGTGCCCACAACTGCACACATGACTCCAGATGTGGTCTGATCAGGGCAGAGAACCCCAGGACTATCACCTTTCTCATTCCGGACACCACCTTTCTCCTGCCACCTAGGATAATATCAGCTGTTAGAGTTTCCATAGAATTCTGCTGCGTGTGCCAAACCTCCCCCCACCAGCTCTTTTTCAGACCAACCATTGCCCAACCACACCTCTGTGGTCCTCTGCTTGTAAGTCTGATTCTTAGAACTCAATTACCTCATTTCTTCAAAGAACTCCAGTTTTGTTCCTGGAAACATACCCACCACTAATGCCGAGAGCAACCCCTCTACCATTGTCCTCCAGGCATCCCAGCCTCAGGATTGGCATGCGGGTTTGGTCCCCCTGAACACCATGCACTTGAGTAACCATGGCCACACCCTGTGGCCAGCCTGGTGTCTGAAGTCACTTTATCTCTGTGAAATGGAATCTTTGTTGTGCTTGGCCTGTTGCTCCACCCAGGACTCTTCACCTTGTTTTTATCTTTTGAATCCCTTCTCAGAATAATGTTTTAAAGTGCATAAAATAAAATACATAGGATGACAAAGGAAAATAATTTATACTGAAATACAGTTATCCACATATTTAAAAGACAAGTTCACGGACCCCTTGAAATCTTAAAGATCCCAGCTTAAGTAAGAACCCTGTCCGTAGCCTATTAAGATCTCTGTAGAGCCTGGTTCTGGCAACCAGCTTATGGGATGTATCCATGGGGAATGTTTTACAGCATAAAATTCCTTTAAATCGCAGACTGTCCAGGGTCACTCCAGAGTTTCAGTCACACTAACCACAGCCTGCCTCCTGTCCTAACTCTCCAGGTACATCTCCCTGATCTGAGGGCAATTGTCTTGTCATTCTGCAGTCCTCAGCAGAGTGCATTGCAAATGTCAGAATCCCATAATCCCAGAGTGAGCAGGAACCTCCACGTTCATCTCGTCCCACTGATACTTTAACAAAAATCCCCACTCTACCGCAGACCTGACTAGTGGTCATCCAGATTTTACTTGAAGCCCTCTAGTGAGAGGGAATCTACTCTCACCGTTGAGGATGCCCACTCTGCTTTGAACAGCTGTAATTGCTAGGAAGTCGTCCTTGAATAAACACACAGTAGGCACTTAAATGTTTGCTAAATTGATTTTTTCAAAATATGTCTGTTGTGTGAAGTGACAGATATTATCAGCTCATCAGTCCGCATACTGAAAGTTGCAAAAGTAGTATGGTGGAGAGAGGATTGGACTTGGAATCAGCAAGACCTTGGTTCCATATTGTATTTATTTAATAGCTGGTATAAATGGTAGCTATTATTATTGTTAGCTATTATTCTCTTATCCAAGGAATACCTGTGTGGGATGTTCCCATGAATTCTGTCCATTTAATGCCATTCTCCATCATTCAGTTCTTTGAAACACATGCATGTCAGTTTCCCCTATGGCATCAGAATTCTCTATTTCATGACAGAAATAATTTAGCGCTTTAATTGGTTTTTCCCTTTCAAAATTCTTTGCCCGTTAACTGGTGAACAACCTGTCAGCAAATAAGCTGTGGCCTCCCTGTGTTGTGTTGGAGGCTGCTGAGTTAGGGATAGGCAATTCTGGCCTTGACACCTCTCCCGAATGTCTGAGTGGCCAACCTACTATCTGAGACCGTGACCTATTTACACTAGCCATGTCTCGTGTGTGGGCAGCTAGGTGGCGCCATAGTGCATAGAGTGCAGGGTCTGGAGTCAGGAAGACTCATCTTCCTGAGTTCAAATCTGGCCTCAGACACTTATTAGCTATGAGACCCTGGACAATTTGTTTAGCCTCTGTCTTAGTTTCTTCTCTTGAAAAATGACAGTGATAATAGCACCTATTTCCCTTAGCTGAGATCCTATAAACATGACTTACATGCATCAAACAGTAACCAAGGCAGGGCAGCATCTGGGGGATACTCCTCCTCCAGAGAATCCACATGAGGCAGGGAAGAGAGGGAGCCCCAGGTCCTGGGGACCCATGCTATCAGAGGGTAAGCTCTGGCGGGTCATCTCCTTCTGGGGGAAGTCATTAGCATTAAGGGGAAACAGAAAAGATTTCTTTTACAAGATGGAAGCCAGGAGGTTATGAATGAGAGATGTGGAGGGTTAAGCCCAGGCACGGAAGACCTCAGTGTGGTCCCCCAGCTTGTGTTAAGCACCCTCCTCCGTACAAGGCGTCGTAGTCATTGAGCTGATGTCTTTGGGCAGGCGTGCCTTCTCTGACAATGTCACAGCCAAGGCTGGCCGCCATCATCCCAACTACATTCCGGCGTTCCCAATCGGGTCTCTGGCCATTCTCTTCCCCTCCTCCAGCTCCATCCCATCAGTTTCCCGTAACTTGAGCCATTAATTCTCTCATTAACCATCAGGCAGCTGTTTATTTATTAAGAACTTACTTAACATACTCTCAGCTCTGCCAACAGTGGCAGTTTCTGGTTATTTGGGGAAATGGATAAAGAAATGCTTGTGGAGAGTCTCTGGGTAGCTTATAATTTTATATTAAAAAATTGTTAAACTTTCTACTGGATGTGGGAAGCGAGGGGGGAGAGCAGGTGCAAAACCCAGTTATGAACCTGGGAGCACAGTTTCTGAATGTTTATTTTGTCAGATACACAGCTGACATAATCAGCTGTAATGGGGTGGTGATCCTCATTGAATTGTAGATTGCCGTGAGTGACTGAAATACTACAGGGACTGAAGTGAGCCCTACATACATGCATGGTGGCAGAGCTTGCATTTATTTTAGCAGAGTGAAAAATTTCTTTCCATCTTGCCTGCTTTGTGCTCCATGATCCACACAAGCTCCTGCATCGGGTACCCGGGTATCCCTCCCCCTGGGCTTGTTCGCAGGAATACAGCACGGCTGAGGCCTCAGTTTCCCATCTCCAGCTCTGTTGATTCACTCCTTCCCTTCTCTCTCAACACACCTGCATGCACCCATACACGCACACACACACATAAGCGTATGCACACACGTGGATGCTTTCTCCATCACCCATAATGGGGTATTGGATTAGCCTGCCTCGCTTCTGCGCCAGGGCCCCCAGTCAATTTATCGACTCCTCCAGAGTGGCTAGTACAATCATTGTTACAAGGAGAGAATAGAAAGTAAGACAGTCAGGGAGGGAGGAAAGGAGGAAGGCGCTTTGTCCTTCCCTTCCCGGGTGGGGGCGGTGCACCTCCAAAATCTTCATGTGTTTAAATAGCAAAGACCGCTCTCCCTAAGTCAGTGAGCTCCCTCCCTGCCTTCTACATTATTGGGCCAGCCAGAGTGGGCTGCAGGGCGAGAGCCCTTCTAAAGGCATGGGTCTCTCTCCGATGGCGTGGCCCAGAGTGAGTTGGGTTATCTCTGTTCTTATCTATGGCCACTTTTGTGGGAGAAGCCAGAAGGGCAATGGACAATTGATTTCTTGTAGTGGGCTAGGGAAGCATTCCTGGTGTGGTGAGGAAAAAAAGTCAGTAAACATTTATTAAGCTCCCCCATGTCCCAGGCCTTGTGCTAAGCACAGGGCATACAAAGAAAGGCAAAAGACAGTTTTCTGCCCTCAAGGAGCTCACAGTCTAATGGAGGAGACAACATGCAAACAGTTATGTACAGTCAAGCTGTAGTCAGGATAAATTGGAAGTAATCATCAGAGGGAAGGCACTGAGTTGTAGTAAGAGTCCTACCGTTTTCTACCTACCGTTTGAAGGCCTCCACAGAGTAGCTCCCGGCTCCCACCTTCCTTTCCGGTTTATTTCAGATTGCTCCCTTTTGTGTACACTGTCTTCCAGCTAAACCAGTCTAATAATTTTTCCCCAAACTCAACATTTCATCTCTCACCTCCACACCTTTGCCCAGGTCTTCTCGCATGTCTGGAAAGCAGGTTTTTTGTCACCCCATACCTTGTAGAACTCCTAGCTTCCTTCAGGCACAGCCCAGGTGCTGAAACCTGCCCAGAGCATTTGTCTTAATCTTCTAATTATTAAGAATCTCTCCCTCTGGACCCCTCCACACAGGATTCACATATTTGCTTCCAAATAGAGTTGTCCCCAGAAACACAGTGAGGCTAAGGCTTTATTTGTGACCTCATTGGTTCACTTTCAGCACTTTTCCTTCTTCCCTGACAAGCATGTGGGGATGTATATATGGGCACCTCTCCATCCATCTCTTTTCCCGTTCCTTCTACTTCCTACACATAAAACTAATTAGGAAGTTAGTGAAATAATCCAGGCAAAAGGTGATAAGAGCCTGAATGAGGGTTGAGGCAGCGTGAGTGAAAAGAAGCAGAGGAGCCCAAGAGATATTGTGAAGATAAACTCGTCAAGACACGGCAACTTTATGGGACGTGGGGGATAAGGCAGTGGACTTGGACTCAGGATGAAATGGGTTATCTGAGTGACCTCAGGAAAGTCATTCAACATCTCTGTGCCTCAGTTTCCTCATTTGTAAAATGGAGGTGGCCTTTATGACTTCCATTGGACTTCTAAATCTTTGATGCTTTGATTCCATGAGTAGAGGGTGACTCCAGGGTTGCACACTTGGGTGACTGGAAGGATGGTGGTGCCCTCAACAAAAATGTGAAAGTTTGGAGGAGGGTGGGTTTGGACTCTAAAGGGGGAAAAGGAAGAGGAATACTTTTAAGAATTTTTTACAAATTTGAAAACATAACCTTGGAATTTGGTGAGGTCATCTTCCATAAACCTTATACACATTTTCATCCGCCTATCCCAGTTGCAGTTTACTTCTGATCTAAGAGAGTCTCACTAAAATGAAGGTGTAGATTTGGTTGAGACTGGCTTTAGAGCTGTAGATAGGATGTAATTTTTCAAAGGACATATGCCAGCTTTTTTGTGGTAGAGGGGGCAGGTAGTAGGTAGGTGAGATTTTTAGTAAGTGTGCATATTTGAAAGACATTTCATTAAAGTTCATCTTTCATGCCTTGTATCTCTAGACCCTCCCATAAATCCTATGTGAATGGACAAAAGTGAACCAGGTGTCATATGTGACCTGGATACGAAAGGTCAATCTTCGATTTATGGCTTTTGCTGGGAGAAGAACATAAAGATTTCTGCCAACTGGAGTCTCTCCACACTTTAATGTTTCCCACTAAAGATTATAAAAATCGAGGGATTAGGACCTCTCTGCTTAGTGAAGGTCAGAAATTAAATGAGATGGGCTAAGTGTCATCCCCGTGGGGCAGGAGTTAACTTCTCAAAGCCCATGGTCACTGAGTGAATGGACTGTGGGCATTAACCAGGGTAAGGATGATCTGAGAACCATGGCTATATTTAATGGCATTATTAAATTAATTAACTGTAGTATTCTACTACTCCGCCCTTCTGCTACCTCATCTTGAAACGTTAATGGCAAATGACTGTCTCCTGATCGTTTTTTTTGAACTGAGAAAAGGTTGGGATGAAAGATCATCAATGGGGGATCCTGTGGGAGAAGATACATAATAGATTTGGAGGCCATCGATTCCACATGGTTATGAGGAAACTGAGGCCCAGGTAAAGCAACTTTCCCAAGGTCATACAGGTAGTAAGTAGCAGAAGCAGAGTTTGAACCCAGGACCTCTAACTCCAAATCCAGAGCTCTTTCTGCTTCACCTTGCGTGCCTTAATTAAGTGGTTCTTAACCTTTTTTGTGTCATGGACACCACCCCCCTTTGGTAGTCTGCTGAGGTCTATGTACCCCTTCTCAGAGCAATGTTTTCAAATGCATAAAATAAAATGTAAAGGATTGGAATTTAGTGTTAGGGAAAATAAAGATTTAATTTTTTTCCCATCTAAGTTCACAGACACGTCTATCCATGGACCCCTCCCTAGGTTAAAGAGCCAAGAATTATTGGATCAGTCCTAGGGAATCTCTGAAAGCCCCTCCTCCTATCACACAGCTAGTAAGTTCAGAAGAGATCATATATATAGCTGGAAGGAATATTGGAGCCTCTCATGTCCAAAGCTTCATTTTACAGACAAAGAAACTCAAGCTTAGAGAGGTCTAAGTAATTTCCCCAGCTGTCTGACTCTTTGTGACCCCATGGACCAATTGTCCGTGGGTTTTTTTCTTGGCAGAGATACTAGAGTGGTTTGCCATTTCCTTCTCCACTTGTAGACAGGTTTAAGTGACTTTCCCAGAGTCACACAGCTAGTAAATGTCTGAGATCAGATTGGAACTCTGGTATTTCTGACTGTAGTCAGAAATAGGCTCAGTGTTCTATCCACTTCACCACCTAGCTGCCCTTGGTTCACACAACTATTTAAGTATCTGAGGTAGGATTTTAACCCTGGACCTTCCTGAGCCAACAAAACCAGAACACATCATTGTAATGAATAATAGCTAACATTTATATATTGTTTGGGACTCTGCTCTGAGAAACTCAGGGATCTGAGCTCTGCCTAGATCAGCCTTCACTAACCAAGGATTCTTTTCAAGTATCAAAAATTGTTACCGTTTATGGGCATAATTCCCCCAAAGTGAACTTCTTTCCCTTTCAGAAAAAAAGACGCCACAAAATTCAGTTAGCAGGACCCTCAATCAATCAGTATTTATTAAACATCTGCTTTGTACCAGGCACTGTGCTTAGCTCCTGTCTAAGCCATACCTGCACAATTATCCCCCCTATGACATCACCAACAAAGGGTCATCTGGGCTCAGCTTAAAGACCTCCAGTGAGAGGGAATCCACCACCTTCCAGGACAGCCCTTTCCACTTCGGGCAGGCTCAGATTGTTAAAACCAGTTTTTCCCCAGCCCAGACCTAAATCTGCCTCTAGGCGACTCCTGCCCATTGCTGGTGGTTCTGCCCTCTAGGGCCGGGCAGATTAAGCCAATCCCTCCTTCCAGCTCTTCAAATACTTGTTTCCCTGAGTATTCATTTCTCCAGGCTAAACCTCCCCAGTTCTCCCCCAGTCTTCTATCACAGAATTCAAAATCCTTCACTCTTTTGATCAGCCTCAACCAGATGTTTTCTAGCCCTGAACCCTCTGCGTCTGTCCATGCCGCCTGAGATCCCACCGGTGAGATCACAGACCCACTGAAGTCTTGGAGTGTGGGTGGGTGCACGTGTTTGTTTGAGCCTTGGGGCTGATGGTTCTCTGGTCTGGCTCCACAGAACACCCAGCTTCTCTCCTTCACAGCAGAGACAGAGGTGAAAATTCCCATCTACCTTCACAGGCGAATTCTTTAAAGTGCAATGAGCAGGGAGGACCTTGGATTTAAAGTTCAACATTTACATTTGTAATTTGGGCTGATTTCTTAGCTGGCATTAATTAAATTGAAATTGTTTAATTAGAATTGAACCAAAATTGATCATTAGAACTAATTCATCTTGATGGTCTTTGTGTACCTTTCTATACAAATATTATGAAATACAGGAACAAAGAAGAAACAAGAAAGGACATTTCTGGGTTTCTAATGTAGGAGAAGCAATATGGCGAAGATGACAGGGCACTGGATTTAGAACCAGAAGGTGCTGCATTCAGATCTCACCTGGGATACTTACTAGTTATGTAACTCTGAATAAGTCACTTAACTTACCTGTGCCTCAGTTTCCAGATGTGTAAAATGACAGAGTTTGACTGGATGATCTCTAAGGACTCTTCCAGCTCTAAATCTATAATGTTATGATACTATTTCAATGAAAGGGAGTGTGATGTAGTAGAGAGAAGGCCAGCCTTGGAATGAGGAAGGCCTAGGTTCAAGACTCCCCTTAGATGCATGCTGACTGTGTGACCCTAGGTTAGTGACTTAATTTCTCAATGCCTCAAGGTGTTTTTCTATGTCAGTGGAGGAATTTTGTACTCTGGGAGTCTCCCACATTGATGAAATCACAGTTCTCACACACACACACACACACACACACACACACACACATACACACACACACACAAGTACCTTTAGTACCTGACAACTGTTTTCTCGGATCTCTGGGTATTGTTTTATTTTCTTTTTGTGCATCATTGTAACTAGCATTTGTATAGTGTTTTAAGATTTGCAAATCAAAAATTACAAATATTATCTCATTTTATCCTGACAACAACCCTGAGAAGGCTATTATCAGACAAAGGTTAAGTAACCTGTAGGATTTGAACCCAGGTCTCCCTGAATTCACGCCTCCCAGCTGGTCTTTTTTTTTTTAAGGCAGTTGAGGTTAAGTGACTTGCCCAGGGTCACACAGCTAGTAAGTGTCAAGTGTTTGGTCTGAGGCTGGATGTGAACCCAGGTCCTCCCGACTTCAGGGCCGGTGCTCTATCCACTGCACCACCTGGCTGCCCCCCAGCTGGTCTTTTCACCAGGATTCATTACGCTGTCTCTCCCATTTGCCTCCGTATTTCAGTAAGAGCTTAATAAATGCCCGTTGATGGTTGACCGATTGACCTGTGATCTCGTTAATACGGAGGCCTCCCCCCTACCCCGTGCAGATTGCCGTGCTGTAGCTCCTGCATAGCTGGTTTTTCAGACACAGTTTGGGCTGGGATGGCCGGAGGGGGCCCCTCCAGCTTTCAGTGTACGCAGTTCTCCCATCGGTCCAGAATTCTGAAGGCTTTCTTTTAGGCCATGTGTTCCTAAGCCAGAGTGTGGGAACTTGTAGTACTTTTTATACATATATTTTGGTAACTGTGTTTCCATATATTTGTTTCCTTTTACAATCCCATGTATCTGATTTCATGCCTCTTATGAGTAGACCATCCATGGGTTTCTCCAGACTGCAACCAAAGGACTACAGGAATCAGAAAAGGTTAAGGATCCCTGCTTTGCATCTTGTTCCTTTTCCTGGACACTGTTGTGTCGATGGGCTGACCGTCCATTATCCCATCCTCTTCCCATCAGACGGTACATTGCCTGTCCACTACCCCCAAGTGCACTTCATATACAGAGGTCATCACTGGAAATGGGCTGCAGCCTACCTGCTGAATATTTTCTCCTGTCAGAGATATGCCCAAGCCCCTGGCCTAATTGGACTATTCCCTCCCCACCTCAGGCATCTTCCTGGAAGGCCAATCACTCAGCCCTTCCTTCCCTTGGGTCTTGCATCACAGTGACCTTTACAGAGCCAGAACTGCTGAATGGGCCTCCTCCTGGAATGCACTAATGTGGCGTGGCCCCTGGGTCTCTACTGGATAATCTCACATTGGGCTTATGACTCACCCCTTCCCCCTCCCTTCCTTCTTTCTTACCATAGGAAGAACTGTATGATGTAGAGACCAGACACAGGAACAAAGTCATAGTAGAAATGGGAATTCCAGCCACTTTCAGACTCTAGGGACATGGAAGAGATAAGGCAGCTTCTAGCAGACCCAGATTTGCCTCAGAGAAAGAGCTTGTACTGTGTATGGAATAACATCTGACTTGTTACGGTCATCTTAAATGGACACAGCTACCAAATTAGCACGTTCTTGAGCAGTGGAATGGATAGGGCACTAGATGTGGAAGAAGGTCTGGGTTCAGCTCCCACCCCAGGTACTTGCTAGCTGAGCGACCCCAGGCAAGTCCTTTAACCTTTATGGGTCTCGGTTTCATCATCAGGAAGATTCAAGAGTCGGACTGATGGCCTCTGACAGCCTTTCCTGATCTAAATCCCTGATCGCTTCTGAAATGAACAACTAGAAGGGACCTCAGAGACCTGCTGGTCCAAGCTGGAGCTAGACAAGGATCCCTCCTATGGCTCAGATTCAACATGATCGAAGACAGAGCCTATTTGCCTCCCACACTCATCGCCCACTTCCTGATTCTGTTGATGGCATCGCCTTCCTTCCAGTTAGCCACTTTTGAGATCTCAGAGCTGCCCTTGACCTTTCTCTTTCCCTCAAGTCCCATTGCTGACCACAGCATCTCTGCCATCTGACTCCTTAACATTACTCATGCAGCCTCCATTCTGTTTTAGATGCCATCCATCACCTTTGATCTAGACTACTTCAGAAGTTTCCTAATGGGTCTCCCTGCCTCCATTGTCTCCCCTCTCCAAATCATCCTCCATGTGGCTACCATGTTGATTTTCATAGAACAAAGATCTGAGTATATCACCTCTTTCCACTGTCCCATCCTCCCCCTCTTCATCAGTCAACAACAACAACAACAACAAACATTTATTAAGCACCTACTATGTGCCAAGTACCATACTAAGTGCTAGGGACACAAAAAGAGACAAAAAACAGTCCTTGCTTTCAAGGAACTTACAATCTAATGGGGCAGACAGCGTGCGGACAAGTATATACAAACCAAGCTATATATAGGGCAAACAGGAAGTAATTAACAGAGAGAGGGCACAAGAATTAAGAGCAATTAGGGAAGGCTTCCAGTAAAAGATCAAATATAAGTTGGGACTTGGAAGAAACCGCTGAGGTCAGTAGTCAGAGTGGAGGAGGGAACGCATTCCAGGTGTGGAGACAGCCAAAGAGAAAGCCATCTTCAGTGGCTCCCAGTCATCTTCTCCTACCCACCGTGTGAGTCTCCAGTGCCCTCTCTGTGGTATGCAGTTATTCAGAGACTATAATATTCCACAAGTTACAGTCTTACAATAACATAAACCATACAACACGAATAAAAAATCAATATGGAAAAGAATTGACATTTGAAAAGGAAAACTATGTTTTTAAAAGATTAATATAGAATTTCTATACAGAATGGATTAGAGTAAGCAGATACGACTCAGAAGAATAATACTTTTCTTAGTAATAATAAGAATTAATTGATGAAAGTATGTATATAGCCTTACAGTTTTCAAAGCACTTTATAAATATCTCATTTGAGCCTCACAATGAGGGAGGGAGGGGCTGTTATTATCCCCACTTTACAGATGAGGAACCTGAGGAAATGGTAAAGTGACTTGCCCAGGGTCACAGAGCTAGTAAGAATCTGAGGTAAGATCTCATCTTGTCTTCCTGACTCAGCTGAGCTACCTACCTGCTTCTAGAAGGAGAGATGATAAAGTGTTCTCCATGGTGGAAATGGAAATAGCAGGGTAGGTGTGGTAGGACTTAGAAAGGAAGAATCAGTAGTGACCACTGGGTTTTGGCATTTGGATAACTGAAAGGTTGAGTTCTATCATTCATGGGAACTGGTGGTTCAGAATGTGGAGACAGTTTGAGGGACTGCTGTTGTGTGCAGCTTTAGACATTGAGTTTGTGGTGATAGAGAACATCTACATGGCCATGTCTAGTAGACAGTGGGAGTCATGGAACCAAGGAGCTAGAGGAAGGCTGGGGTGATCGCTGAGGCCATGGTGAGGCCGCCATAGATGAGACTTTCAAGGCAGGGAGTAATAGTCCACAGAATGGATCTTGGGGCCCACTTCCATCTTAGAAGTCTGACGAGTAAGAGATCAGCAAGGGGGTGGTGATGGTGACTCTGAGGCTGCTGGGTACACTGACCCTGGCTGGCTTCCTCAGGATACAGAGGACCTGGCTCTAACGTTACCTCTGTGCCCTTTGGCAGCTAGATGGTAACGTGGCTACAGCACCAGACTGCAGAGTCAGGGAAACCAGAGTTCAAGTACCGCTTGAAATGCTTGCTATGGCTATGACTCTGGGCAAGTCATCTAAACTCTCTGAGCCTCAGTTTCCCCAGCCCCATTTTCCCCATTCCCCAGTGGTAGCACCTGCACTCATGGGTTGTTGTAAGGATTAAATAAGATCACATATGTAAAGTGTTTTGCAAACCTAGGTAGTGGTAGCTATTAGTAATCACTTCACCTCTCTGAGGATCATTTTCCTCATCTATAAAATGAGGGGGTTCAGCTATCGTAATAATAGGTAGCATTTATTCAGGGTGTCCCAAATATCTTAGTGCAGCTTTAAGCTATTAAAGACTTCTTCCTTCCTTCTAGTCTTTCTCTTTCTTTCCTTCTTTTCCTTCCTTCTCTCTTTCCTTTCTTACATTTTTGTCTCTCTGTCTCTATATATCTCTGTCTCTTTGTGTGTGTCTGTCTCTTTCTCTCTCTCTGTGTCTGTTCCCTCCATCTTCCCATCTCTCTCTGTCCCTTCCTCCTCCTCTCCCTCCCCTTCTCTTCTCTTTTCTTTTCCTCTTCTCCTCTCTCTCTCTCTCTCTCTCTCTCTCTCTCTCTCTCTCTCTCTCTTCTCTCTCTCTCTCTCTCTCTCTTCTTCCTCTCTCTCTCTCTCTCTTTCTCTTTCCTTCCCTTCCTCCCTCCCTCCTTCTTTATCTCATCCCCTCTTTCCCTCCCTTCCCTTCTCAGTCTCTACAGCAGATTTGGTGAAACTTTTCATTCCAAAGGTGCACATCCTGGGCTCCTGAGAACGCTCCCCGGATTCAAACTGTCACACATTCCTTTGCTGAGCCTTGGAAACAGAGGCTGGGCATGCAGGCGGAGTTCAGAGGGGAGCACATGGAAATGAGGCCCAGCTATAAACTCCTGAGGAGGGTTTTTATTTCGTTTAAACCTGAACTTGAACTTGGAGCGGGCTGGGCGGTCAGACAGGAAGCCATGGTGTTCCTCAGACAATCTACTGTCCCTTTCCCCCACCGCCATTATGTACATAACCAGCCGTTCACATTTCGTCTTTCTCCCATGCCCAGGGCAGCATGTCTGGGAGGATTCTGCAGCCACAGAAATCAAAATTAAAATACCCATTTGGTGGATTTGCCACCGATCCAAGCAAAGAGGCAGTGGGGTCTCCTCTCCATATGGTGATTTTAAGAGGGAAAAGGATATTTTAATTTAAGAGCCAATAAACATGCAACAGTCTTCCCTCCAGTAATTGTTTTTATGAAAATACAATAAAGTTATAGTACGTCGGGCTTTATGGCTCCAGAGTGGAAAAGCCAGCTCGGGAGAGTTCACAAGCAGTTTGGTTAATTCTTAATTCTCTATTATGTCCAAAGGACTGTGAAGTAGGTGGTGATTGAAAGCAGGGTGAGGGCGTTGCTGTCCATTTCTTGGGGCTAGCAGGCCCAGCTTTCACTATCTTCGGTGCCCAGAAGGTGACCCCTCCCCCTCCCTGTCTCATATTTATAATCAGTGTCCAGGGGATCTTAGGGTTCTCAATCGGAAGGAACCTTGGGGACTGTCCTGTCCAGCTCCTCTTTTTACAGATGAGGAAACTGAAGCCTATAGAAGCAAAATAATTCGTTCAGAGTCACAAAGTGATTAGCAGACCCAGCATTGAAATCCAAATCGTAGACTTATAGTCAAGTCAAATCAGCAAGCATTTATTAAGTACCTACTGTGTGCTAGACTAGTGATCATCAATCCTGGATTGAGAGCTAGAAAGCACCTCAGGGCCAGCGAGCTCATTTTACACAAGAGGAAACTGAGGCTAGAAAGGTTAAATGTCTTTCCCAGGGCTATGCATCTAGCACCAGAAGCAGGATTTGAACCCAGTTCTTCTTATGTCCAAGTCCCTCTGTTCTGCACATCGTACTAAGATGCTCTCCAGTAGATGATGTCTCTATCTCGTTTGCTCTGTCAGACTGGGAGCTCCATGAGGGCATGGATTGTTTTTTGCCTTTGCATCCCCAGACAAAGAGCACAGAGTGCCCAGCACATAGTAGGTGCTTAATAAAATCTTGTTGATTTGACTTGACCATACCGCCTTCTAAGATGTAGAGTTGGAAGGGACCTTGGAGGCCATTTAATTTAGCCTCTTTGTTTTACAGATGGGGAAACTGAGACCTAGAGAGGTGAGGTGACTTTTCTTGGGTAGGTAGGTAGTGGCAAAGCTAGAATTTGAACCTGTGGCCTTTCTACTGTCCCATGATTCTTTTGGGTCTGGTCTGACTTCATGCCTAGAACAGCAAATCCTGAGAAGCAAATGAAGGGGCAGGGACCGTCACTGTGCTTTCTTTTATGACCAAGTAATTTGTCAGCATATCTTTGCAGTGCTGTGGAATCTTAACATCTCTGTCTTTCTGTCTGTCTGTCAGACACACACACACACGCACGCGCGCACACACACACACACATGCACACACGCGCGCGCACACACACACCACTTCTTTCTCCTTCTCTCTCCAAGGGATTTTTCATTCACCTCTACAGGAAAAAAAAAATTCAGGATGAAGCTAATTGTTTGTGGTAATGGATATTGCTTAGCTGTAAATTTAATCTACAAATTTAGAAGGGCATAAATCCGTACATAAAAAAAGCATTTGCTGTTTCAGCATAAAAAATACTGTCATTTGAAACTGCAAACTTCCCTCGCATATTTCTTACCCCTACCCCCTCCACCTCCCCTTGGGTTTGCTCAGTAAGTCATGTCTCGGTGAAGAAAAGTTTGGAAAGAATAAAATCCTTAAACCTACTATGTGCTTAGTAGATGGGGAAAGGAGTCCTCCTGGCTTGCTCCCCCAGGCGATCCCCAGACCGAGTTTTTTTGGAACAGCCACACCACTGTTTAAGTATAGAGAAAGCCCTCCAGCATTAACCCCAGGTTGGAAGTTAATTATGTCATGACCACTAGTCTCGCCTGGATTAACACCTGACATGACTAGAATACTGTATGTTTTAGGAGCACTGTCAAGTTTTCCAAATCTTTTTATATCTATTATTCCCAGTAACCCTGTGCGGTAGGGAGGGCAGACGTTATAAAATCCTAGACTTTTAGAAATGGAAGCAGAAAGGGTTGGCTTTGGAGTTGAAAGACCTGGTTTCAGATCCTGCCTTTGGCGTTTACCACTGATGTGAGCCTAGCACAAGTCACCTCACCTAACTGAGCCTCAGTTTCCTCATCTGTAAAACAAGGGGTTAGACTCAATAATTTCTGAAATTGATGATTCTGTACCTGTCCTGGGTCACACAACTGGTCAGGGTCAGAGACAGGATTAGAACCCAGGGCTCTCTTGGCTCCGATTCTAGCGTTCTTTCTACTCTACCGCACTGCCCCTTCCAAGACAAGGTGACTTGGCAAGCGGCCAGCTTCCCTCCCAAGGAATACCTAAATAATTTTTGGAGTCAGTTTGTCATGCTTTGACTTCTCCCTGTGGAATAAACAAATCGGTTAAAGGCTATTGCAGCTGTCTAGGGGAAACCTTCCAATTTAGGACGAACTTTTCCATTTAGAGGAAGAAAAATAAATTAAAAGATCATGGATAGATGGGGAAAACAGCATTTTCTGACCTGGAATAACAGAGCCTTTTTTTAATGGGAAAGCTTATAGATTACCTTGTAAATCTCCCAGTGTCACCAACAATCAGTGAATGAACGAGCATTCATTAACTATTACAGTTTTAGGGGGCAGCTAGGTGGCGCAGTGGATAGAGCATCGGCCTTAGATTCAGGAGGACCTGAGTTCAGATCCGTCCTCAGACACATAACACTTACTAGCTTTGTGACCCTGGGCAAGTCACTTAACCCCATTGCCTAGCCAAAAAAAAAAAAAACCAAAACTATTACAGTTTTAGGCATTAGGGATGTAAAGAAAAAGGGCAAGGGGGTGGGGGGTGGGGGGGAGAAATAGATCCTGTCTCAAGGAGCTCACATACTATCAGAGGAGGCTTGTGTCAATGTATTACGTATTTTATATGTGTTATATATAATACATTGTATAAGTTGCTATATTTTATATAAGATATATCATATGTTATATATTGTATAATACATAAACATGCATATATATACATAGTGTGACATATTACATATACCTATGTTATGTTACATAATTATAAAGTACATTCAATGTATATGTATATGTATATTATATCTTATATTTGTGTTATATCTAATATATATGTGTATATGTTATATATCATTATATCTTATGTGATATATACTATATGCATATATATTTTTTATTGTGTTGTCTAACATATAGTCATACAATCCATATGGAGAGATAACAAGATAATTTGGGGTTGAGGGCAGATCAGGAAAAACCTCATGTAAGGGTTATCGCTTGGGCTGAAATCTTGAAGAATCTTGAAGGGGATAGTCAAAGAGGTGGAGGTCAAGGGGATGCCATTGTAGGCTGGTACAGATGAGCATCACATATGAAGGACAGAAAGAAGACCAGTCTGATTGGGGCATAGAGTATATGGAGGGGAGTAATGTCTGATAATTGAGAGCCAGGTTATGAAGAGCTTTAAATGATAAACAGAAGTAATAGGGAGCCGTTGTAGTTTACAGAGTAAGGGAGTGACATGGTCAGACCTGTGCCTCTAGGACAAACCAGTTTGGTGGCAGGTTGAAGGATGGATCACACTATGGAGAGGTGGGGAGACCAGTTAGAAGGTTTTTTTTCAGTATTGTGGGTCAAAAGTAATGAGGATGGTGGCTGTGTGAATGAAGAGAAGGGAACAGGTAGAATAAATGTTGTGATTGTAGGATCAGCTCGGCGGGGCCCTCTCTGAAAGTGACTGTCTGGGTTTGTTGGCCAAGATCTTTTCATTGGGATATGTGTCCGGAAAGGTCACTTTTTCATCTTTATAGAATTTCTTTAAAGTTTAAAAGAATCTCAAAGACCATTTAGTCCAATCCGTATTCCAACAAGAATTCTCTTATAATACACCTGAGAAGTGGACAAGATGAATAATAGCTATCATATCCATCTAACATATCCATCCATCCATCCATAAATATATGTGTGTGTGTGTGTGTGTGTGTGTGAATATATAGGGATAGTATCTATTATATATAGGATAATATATATGGAGGTAAAGAGATCTCTTGAAGGCTTGTTAAGCAATCCTCACAACAGCCTTGGGAGGTAGAAGTTAATATTATCCCCATTTTACAGATGTGGAAACTTAAACTCAGAAAGGTCACGTGACTCGCCATCAGTCACAGTAGGGGCAGAGGCAGTATTTTAACCCATATCTCTCTGGGTCCAGGCCCAGCGCTCTTTCCACTGTACCACGGTGCTGCTCCACCTTCCAAGGCAGCTCATTTCACTTTGGGACACTTCTCATTATTGTAACTATCCAGGAAATATTCTCCTTTTCCTTCCCGTAAAAGAAAGTCAAGTCAGCTTTCTCATGCAGGACATGGCAGGATGGGATGGGAGGTTCCCATTCGGGAGGCATCATTATATGATGAGAAAGAGTAGCCTGGGCTGTTGAGACTGAGCCAGATTTTATGGCTACAGAGAAACATGCACGTTGAACTTCTCTGCGTGTTCAAGTTCAAAGTTGAATGAGACTATAAAAAAAAAATCTGAAACAGGTCATTCTGGCTTTTGTGTGAGAGACTTTTATATGCCTGAGGCCCTCTGTACTTTGCTGATCTTTTCAGGAAAAAAATAAAAAGAATCCAAAACTTTAAAGAAAAATGAACCTAATTAAACAAACCCATCTCTTCCTAGACAATTCCTCTCCCCTCCCCCCCGCCCCCGTGTGAAATATCTACATCCCTTGTGCCTCCCCATCCTCCTTATGGGAATGCCACCAAGGTCTCTGCCTTGCCACCCTGCAACATGTTGGAATCCTGAAAGACTCCACCTGACCTTGGATTTAATCCCCTCCCTCTACCCCCCACCCCGCTCCAGTCCCCTCAGATCTCAGGCAACTTTCCGAGGGCAGTCTGGCTTTAACAGGCCGCATCTATTTTTCATGAAAAAGCAGGAAATAAGCTGTCCTTTCGTTAAAAAAAAAAAAAAGATTTACAAAATGTAATCATTGTTGAAATATTCTCTTTGAACTGCCTGGTCCATGGGGGTCCAGCTCTCCCAGTGGCTAACTTCTTTAGAACACCCTTCCAGGGCCCTATGGACGATCAGGTACACTGGTGGCTGGACCCTTTGAAGTCCTGAATGAATGAAAGGCCAACATAATAAAAGGGAGCTGTTGTTCAAGCATAAAATACTCTTTAAGCTGATAGAATAGCAGCGTTAACACATCCTAAGCTGCCTTTTTTTTGGCCTCACATTTTCCTGTGCTTTGTATACAGTCGGGGTTGGTATTTTACCAGAAGCCTCTGATCTATGTAGTATGCCATTGGTGAACAAAAAGCCCAAATAGGATTGTTTCTGTCCCTTCTGGTTGCTTGACTACCCCCTCCCCAGGCCGGCCCCCCAGTCCCAGTCCCCCTCCCCGTGGCTCTGTCCAGGACCGCAGTCCAAATGCCTTTCAGAGAGCACAGGAGAGTTCCTTTGTGCAACATCGGGGCTTCCTCCTGATGTTAATATAGCGATTAAAGAGAGATTTCATTTCCTTAAGAACTTTTTGCCACTGGGAAAAACTCCAATCTCTGTGGGTCTTCCTACTGCCCCCGCCCCCCCCAGCAGCTCCCAAAAGACTCTCGACTTTTAACCGTATAAATAAATAAATCACCTTTGTCAAGCTCTCACTTTCTTTCCAGGGAAACCACCTTCTTTAGGTCTTAAGTTCCCATACATAATTAATATGTCATATTAAAAGTACCTGGTCTGCCCCAGCTTTCTAGATTGCATTTCAAGGCTCTGATGTTGCTTGGTCTGTTTAGACTGATTTGGGTGGGTGGGGCAGAGCGGGCTATCCGAAAGCGTGCAGGGCTGTGCTGCAGTACAAAGAAATCGGTTGTGTACAGGGAAGAGATTGGGCATCGAATCCCTACTCTTCTGCTTACACCCTAGTGAACCTGGGCAAAGGGGTTTCACCTCCACGGGCCTTGGTTTCCTCCTTTGTAAAGAGAAGGAGCTGAACCAGACGGCCTCCAGGGTCAGCACTACAGATGCAGAGCTGGGGGGGGGGGCCTGAGAGGGCGTTAAGTACAGCTGCCCCATTTTATGGATGAGGAAACTGAAATTCAGCTACTAGCCAGGATCCCTCGGCTAGTAAGCTCAGACTCAGAGCTCTAAGGGCAGCCTTCTCCATCCAGGCGTCTTGAGCCTAATTTCAGATCTGGGAGCCAATGTACGACTTTGGAAAGGCACTCTAAAGACCCTGGGCCTAATCTGGTATTATCCTGTGATCTGACATGAAATTCTAGCTCTATAACTTAAGATTGCTATAATGTCTCAAAATGTACATGGCACGTTCAGATCTGCAAAGCATTTTATGTCTATGATGACATTTGATACTCAGCCCTGGGAGGGAGATGCTATTATTATGCCTGTTTATACAGATGAGGAAACTGAGGCTGAGTGACTTTTCCAGAGCACCACCACTAGTACCTGTGACAGGATTTGAACCCAGGTCTTCCTGCCTCCAGATCCAGAGCCCCATTCACTATGCCATGATGCCTCTTACTAACGACCTCCAGGACATCTCAACAGATTACTTGCCTTCCCTAGACCTTTCCTTCCTCCTTCCTAAGTTAAGGCAGTTGGAGTAAATGGCTTCTCAGACCCCTTCCACTGTAAATCCGTCCCATAATCAGAGGACCCGAATTCAGATCTTACTTCTTCTCTATTAGCTTGTGACCTTGAGTAAGTCAACCACCTTGGGCTCCAGTTTCCTTCTCTGCAAGGGAATGGGTTTGATCAGATGACCACTAATTCCCCCTTCTTAGTGTTTAGGGAACTGGCTTCTCATAGCTGGGGAAAAGCTGGCTTTGGGACCAGAGGTCTGAAGTTTGAATCCTGCCTCTGGAACTGTGGGATGCAGAAACAAGTCTCTGGGCTCCAAGTATCAAGCGAGGAGGGTAAATGGCACAACCTCTACAGCTCCTTCGAGCACCGTGATATCCAATAGTCGTGAGGTTTTTCAGTGCAGAAGAATTTTACCTGGCAGAATATTGTTTCATGTGGACGTCGGCCAGCAAGGCCAGCTGGGCCCCAGGCTGAAACATTCAGTCATCCAACCATTAACAAGAGTGAGGGAGTGTGTGTGTGTGTCTGTGTCTGTGTGTGTGCACACGCACACACATTCTGAAGACCTGGGAGGCGCTCGGATAAAACTCTTCAGTTTTCCCAACTTGAGATTTCCATGAAAACAGAGGGCTTGGCTGCAGTGACGGGGTGAGCGCCTGTGGCGCCGCGGTTTGGATGGCCGTCGCTAGGTGGGCAAGCAGTCCATAGGACAGATCAGTCTACATTCCGTGGCCCACGCCGACCACATTTGGCCTGGGCACAAAAGGAGCCCGATGGAGGCCGCCAATGCTTCTCAGGCCGGGCTCTCCCGATGGGGAGGGGGTGGGGTCCTGTCGCACAGAGGACACCCACATGGTGGACCGTCCATCTGCCTTCAGTGCTCGTCCCTTTCCTTCCTTTGGGGAAAACTGACACCAGCCTTCTGGGCTCTGGGGCAAAGTGAAGGGCAGGACCCTGGCCAACAAGTGTACCTGCAGGGCCCAGCCAGTCAGACTTCTTCCCCCCAAAATGTAGCTTTTGAACAAGGATTTACTGAAAAAGGCATTTCCATGTGGGGGTTGTGGTTGTGGCCAAGCCATTGCCCTCCCCTTCGAATTCCTGGCTAGCCCCTTAGTGACTCTATTGTATTTTCTCTTTTGTGAGTTCCCTTCAGTGAATAAGACTTTGAGAGAAAAGGGATTACAAATATTCCCAGCTAGAGGCAGCCAAGCTTGGAGTCAGGAAGATGTGGGTTCTAATCCTGCCTCATGCACTTACTAGTTGTGTGACCGAGGGTAAGTCCCTTAACTTCTGTCTGCCTCAGTTTTCCTGTCTGTAAAATGAGACTAATAATATTGGCCGCCTGATTCGCATTCTTCATAAAAAAGCTAATAATAATATCATACTAATAATAGCACCTACCACCCAGGGTTGTTGGAAAGGTCAAACGAGTGAATAAATGTAAAGCACTTTGCCAAGGCCAAAGCCTATGTAAATATTAGTCTGATGTCACTGTTAGCTGTCATGTTTATTTCATATTTTCCTCCCAAAAGCACTGTAGTGTCAGGGAGGCAAAGATTATTGTGCTCCTTTTACAGATGAGGAAACTGAGACTCACAGGTTAAGGGACTTACCCAAGGTCATACAGATTATAAGTGACAGTTTGGTGGAGTGGAAAGCATTTGACTCAGAGTCCGATGTCCTGTGTTTGAATCCGGACGTTTTGGTCATTGTATCCCTAACACCAAGCACATAGCAGGTGCGTAATGTTGATTGACTGATCAAAACATTTTGGTGAGGACTGGAACCCATGTCTCCAGATCCCACTTCCCCATGCCAGCGCGCAGACATTTACTGAGCTCCTCTTGTGTGCATGACGCACAATGCTACACGCTGGGGACCCAAGGAGACTCAGTCCCTGCTCCTATAATTCAAGAATTTAGATATAAATAAAATAAATATGTATATAAAACTGTAATCCAAGAGGAGTGGCAGAGGGCGCCAGGTTTGGAGTCCAGGGACAGCGCCTTGGTTCCCTGGGACCGTCAGAGATGCGGGGGAGGGGAGGGGGTCCTGAAGGCCTGTGGCATCCCTTCCAGCTCTTGAGGCTCCTGGGCTCTGCCTCCAGGGTGATGGGATGGTTGTTACTTGGGGCGTCATGAAAGCTCCCTGGCCCCTACGCTCCAGCAGGGAAGGTGTGGCATCCAGTCCCCTCTGGAGTACTGGGTTCAATTCTGGAAATTCCATTTCTAGGAACGGTCTTCTTGATGACCTGGAAAGTAGCCAGAGGGGGGCGACCAGTGTGAGGATATAAAGATAGAAAAATGCTCTTGGGAACAGGAAAGGCCTGGGTTCAAGTGCCATCTTTGACACTGACTGGCTGTGTGACCCTGTCCCTTCTGTGCAGAGGGCAGTTTTCTAAATCTGTAGGAACTGCACTGGTGCAGTCTTGTAGAGGAGGGATTGGACAGGGAAATGTAGGGAGGAAGATTCCAGCTTGATGATAGGAAAGCCTTCCCTGGCTCCCTGCCCCTGGAGGTCTTCAAGGGAAGCCGGATTCTTGTTGCAGAGTAGGTGGGACTGAGAGCGTTTTCCGCTCTGAAATTCTGTGAAACCCATTTGGGGGAAATACTGCGCAGTGGGATGTATAGGAAGATGGCAGCATGCTCTTGGGTTGTGCGCGTCCCAGGAGGCAGAGTGCCCACCCTCTCCAAACGCTGGTCAGGACAGACAGCAGGGGCTCCTGGCCTGGGTCAGTGTGTGGCCTCTCCCTGGCTGGGGGACATGGGAAGAGCCACCTCCTTCCTCCCTGTGCGAACGTCCTTAGATAACCCACGTTACAGGAGCCGAAGCCAACTGTCACACCCAGTTCTGGATTCCACATTAACAACCTCCTTCCGCCAGCATTAATCTTTGGCCTTGAGGCCTTTTGTTTTACTTTTTTAATTTGAAAAACAGATACAGCTGCCTCCAGCCCCCATTGGCTTGGAGTTAAGAGGAGGGCTAACTGGAGCAGACTTAGAATTCTTTGGTGGTTTGCTGTTGTTTCAACACACATTCTGCTCCCCAGTGTTGGGTAGAGGAGGAGTCTTTGATGAGGGGAGTGGATTCCTGGCCTGGCCTTTCTCATCAAGGGCATTAGAAGGGATCCCCTGATCTAACCCCCTTGTTCTTCAGATGAGGAACCAAGGCCCAGAGAGGGGCAGAGACTTGCCCAAAGTTGCACAGTGAATACATAAGTACCGGGTCAGGATTCTAACCCTGGGCCTCAGACTTGAAAGACAGTTTAATGACCATGTAAATGCATTGTTGTTATTCAGTCTTCATGGCCCCATTTGAAGTTTCCTTGGAAAAGATACTAAAGGGGATTGCTGTCTCCTTCTCCAGCTCATTCTACAGATGAGGAAACTGAGGCAAACAGGGTGAAGTGACTTGCCCAGGGTCACACAGCTACTAAGGGTCTGAGGTCAGATTTGAACTCAGGTCCTCGACTCCAGGGCCAGCGCTCTGTCCTGTTGCATCGCCCAGCTGCCCTATAAATGCCTGCTATGTACTCCCACCATGGACTTAATGACCTCAGACCTAGGAAAACCTGGGGTCCAGTTCCCTCTGCCCATTCTTTCTGTATCCAATCTATAGAATTCATCAAGGAACACGAGGGGTTCTCTTGGGATCTTCTCACTTATCCTGGGCTTCAACTTGCTTCCTGCCATTCTTGTTCTGTCCTTTCCAGGGCAATAATGAGAGGTGGTGTGATGGAGTGGGCGGGGAAATGACCTTGGAGCCTTAAAGAGCTGTGTTCAGGCCCCACGTCAGTCACACACCGGCTTTGTCATCCTGGACAAGTCATAGGACTTTTCTACCATTTTGTGACTGGCAGTTCCTCATCCTAGACACATACCCCAAAAATCAGAGGTTCAGGCATTTTCTGTACCAGGTACTAGGACAGGGGTGGAGAGCCTGTGGCTGTCAGGGTCCTCAAGTGTAGTCCTTCGACTGAATCCAAACTTCCTTTGCTCTTTGAATTTGCTCTTTGAATCCTTTGGATTCAATCAAAGAACTGCCCTTGGGGACCTAGAGGGCCATATGGAATGTGGAGACCCATAGGCTCCCCACCCCTGTGCTCAGATGTAAAAACAAAAAGGAAACAGCCCTGCCTTCAAGGAGCTTCCATTCTAAAGGGAAGGGGGGAATACAACATATATACTAGTAAATATGACTGACTGACTAATGGAGAGGCCCATGCAATTGGGGTGGGGGTAGATAAAATCAGACCTGAATGGTAGATGGGAGCCAGGGTCCCCCAACTTTCTCTGTCTCTCTTCCCTCTATCTCTTTTTCTGTATCTCTCTCTCTGTCTCTCTCTCTCTCTCTGTTTCTGACCCCTCTCACTCTCTACGAAATTCCAGACTACAGATTTTATATCTTATCCTAGAGGCAATAGTGAGCCACTGAAGATGTTTGAGTTAGGGGTGTGGTGGCCAGATGTGTGCTACTGGAACATCACTTTGTCAGCAATTTCAAAGATCGATTAGAGAGGGAGGGTGCTGGAGGCTGGGAAACTAATTAGGAAAATATTGGAATAGTTCAGGTGAGAGGCCGTGAGGTCCTGAGTTGGGGCACGAAGTAAGAGGGCCCAGGATCTAATCCCAGTTATGTGACCTTGGGTAAACTAAGTTGGACTCAATGACCTCTCGGTCCTCTTTCACTTCTGGAACTCAGAGCTTCCTCATTTGCCCCCTTGCCACCCTCAGTGACACCAAAGGCCCCAATTTTTTTTTTCAAATGGTTTCTGTTTTCATACTGTTTCTTGGAAGGCAGCAGAGATTTGAGGCCATCCCCGGCCCCACTCTCGCCATGACAGACTTCCTGTTTAGGATTCAGACGAGTTGATATTGTTTATGGTCCATAAATCCTTAGTACTTTGAGGCTTCCAGGAGAGCAGCAGGCCTGATCACCAACTTTCATGGTGTTGTAAATTAAGGGCGGGAAAGTGTGATAATACTCCTCAGAGAACAGTAAAAAAAGAGCCCAGCAATGGTTAAAGGGAATTTTATAAGCCACTCGCTCTGTGTGCAACTGTTTTGCATTACATGAGTTGAATACCTCAGAGATGACGCGCATCTGCAGGCCCTTTATTAAATCCTTAGTCAGCACTTTTCAACCTGATGAAATTACTTCTTCATTTGACTGGAGAAAAAAGGGAAGCTAAGATCTTTTGCTGGACTGCAGAATTCATTGGGATGTTTCACCTTGAGTGCTGGGGAGAGGACAAGCTCGGATGACGCTCCCTAGGACGGCCTCTAAAAACGGGGTGGGTGGCTGACAAATGGGGAGCTGATGTGTCCCAGAGCAGGATCTTTGGGGGACAGCGGATTTATAAAGCTCAGAAATACCAGCTGGAGAAAGCTCCCCTGATATCAGGGTCTCCAGATAGTATCAGACTGTGTTGTACTGTCTTACTGGGACTCTTTGGAGATAAGGAGCAGAAATGCCTTTGTAGTCTGTCCAGAGACAGGAGGTTACATTTCAGGAACTCTCAAAGTGAAAGAAATATAGAGAGAGGCAGAAACCATATTAAATTGGAAGTTATAGCACCATAAATGCCCAAAGACATGTTTTTTTTAGATCTGCCCTAAGTGACCTTAGCCATCATCCGCTCATATTTTGCCATTGGCCAGCCATATAATCTTACAAAATTTGCATTCTGTAGCTGAAGTTATCGGTATTACAGAAAAGAGGAAGAATAAGAAGGCAAATACTTTAAAATCCAGAGTGTTTAGAGAAAGCAAACAGAAAGAAAAAGGGCCTTTCCTGATACCTCCTGATATGTTTCTTTGTAACTTATTTGTAAATGTGTAGACTGCATCTGGAGTTCAAGAGTCAGGATTTAAATCCTGACTCTCTGACGTTTTACTAGTTAGTGGCCTTGGGCAAGTCACTTTGGGCCTCAGTTTCTTCATCTGTAAAATGAGGGGGCAAAATGGTTGATGCTATCCTTCCAACTGCAGACCTAAGGTTCTGTAATTTGGGTCAGCGTAGCCAACAAGAGCGGATAGGTTCTGTCCAGCTGAGAGAGCATTGGCTGTAGAGGAAGAGACCTGGGTTCAAATGCTGATTCTGCTCTTTACTCTCCATGTGGCTACTCTTTGCAACACAATAGGCATTGGTGAGCAGCCTGCTGCATATCCTCCAGGCACTGGTGTGTGACCCCGGAGATGCAAAGACAAGATGTCAATCATCTTGCCCCCAAGGCCTCAGTTTCTTCATTAGTGAAACGAAGATGTTGGTCAGTCAGTCTACAAGCCTTTATTAAGCACCCACTGTGTTCCAGGTACTGTCCTAAGTGCTGGAGGTATAAAGAAATTCAAAAGCCAGCCTCCTCTGTCCAGAAGTTCACAGTGTACGTGGAAAGATAATACAGAAACAGCTAGGTACCAACATATGTAGGATAAACTGGAAATAGCTGAGAGAAGGCACCATAGCTTCAATTGATTCCAATAAACATTTATTAAGCACCTACTGTGTGCAAGCTCCATCCTAAGGTTTCTTTTCTCACTCTCTGCTCCTATGAACTGGAACCCACAAGGAGTGAGTGCTTAATGACCTCCCAGGCTCCTTCCAGCTCTAATCCTGTGAGACTTTTACAGACAGAGGCATTGGACTCCCTGACCACCTCTGGCCAGCTTTTGGCCCGGGATCCCATGAATCATAACCCACCAGAGGGTTTGACCACCGGGACTTCCAAGGTCTCTTCTAGCCCTCAGATGCCCTGATACCCTGAACTGTAACTCGCAGCAACCATTTCCAAATTGATCTCAAGAATACACATGCACCATCCCGAGTCACCTGCCTGTTTGCGGCCTCAGCAAATCAGCGGTCCCCTCCGATGTCCTCAGAGATGTGCCCTCAGCCAAATGCCAAGGTGCCATCAATCCGACAGAGAGTAGGCAGGCTAGAAAGAAACATAAGAGTGTATCTGAGATGGGAGGGGGTGCCAGGCTGGCAAGGGTTAATTAAGTTTTCCAGCAGTCATTAAGGGGCCGGCCCGAGCGTCCAGGAGTCATCTGGGCACCCCCACCCGACGACACCCCAGTCCCCTCATTGACATGTTGCTAGTCAAGGGACACAATAACTCTCTGTGTCTGCCAGATAATTGCTGGAATCATCTTCAGGGAAGGAGGAAAGAAAAAAAGTTTTGAAAGCCCCACCATGAGACAAAAGGCCGGGAACTGCAGTGCAGCATAGAAGCTGAGAAAGCCCAGAGTCAGCAACTTCTATTGATTAAGAACTAACCTTTAGAGTAACTCGCAGAGTGTGTGGTTAGCATTTAAATTTAAACATGTCAGGAGTTGATTTGTGTTCCTGAATACCAACTCCGAAGAAGGAACGTTCATGTCGCCTCTTTTTCCCCCTAATTCCCTTAAGCAGCTAAAGAATTTCATGAAATGTCAATAGGGCAAAAAATAAGGGGGGGAAGGGGGTCCGGGGTGGGGGGACAGCCCTAGGCCTCGGAGCTCTCTTTCCCATGCAAATCTTCACACACACCCCAAGACCCAAAATGCGGGGCGGTGAAACACAATAATTAGTCCTTTGTCTAACTTTCCCAAGTGCCAGAGAAAGACGGGTTAATTAAATATACAACAGTGTTGGTTTTGGGAGTGGGGGTCCCCGCTTGCTGTGAAGGTCATAAATTAGGCGGAGTAAATGCCTCAATGTGTTTGCAGTGGGCCCTGCTACGTCAGAGCCACTGGAAGGTTGGTGGGAGGAGAGCCGAGGGTTTCTTGCTAATGACAGTCACGTCTGGGTCTGTCTGGTTGCCCCTAGCAACCAGACATGATGTAACACCGCGATGAACTTGAACTTGGGGGACTTGAAAAGAGAACAATAGACCAGAGCAATCAATAAAGCCTATTTCAGTGAAGGATTACAGAGCTGCTCTGGGGTAACCTTGTCTGCAAGGCACACACTGAATAGTAAGATGTGTGAAGAAACTTTTTTTTTTTTTGGCTTTTTAAGAGGCCAGCCTGAGCGCGGCAGAGCTAAGCAATGCAGCGGAGCCAGGCTGCTGCAGGCGTGGGGTGGGGAAGGGCGCCCCCTGCCGGCCGCTCTGTGCCCCCGAGGCGCCTGGGCAGCGTCCCAGCCGCACTCGCAGAGAGCTTGCAGGATGGGCGTCCTCCCGGGGGGCTCAGAAACGGGGAGAGCCGGGCTCTTAGACTGGGTTTGGCCCTGTCTAAAACGCAGCTCTTCTCCGTGATGAGTCAGCTGGAGAGGACCCGCATCTATCGAGAAGAAGGCCGCCTACAAGTTTCAAGCTCTTTTTTCCATTTTTTTAGCCCTTTTTATCCAGTCATATTGAGGCCACCTCTATTGGCCAGGCCGGTTTCCTTTCAGGACACAAAAAGACTTGATTGTGTTTCCCAAAGCACAGTCGGATAATAACCTTTGAAAGTGTACAGGATGAGTCTTTTAAAACTCCTCTGGACACCAAAGGTCGCTTGAGAAACCAGGAACTCTTAGCCACGTTAGGCTGGGAATCCAGCAAAGCCCTATTTTAACCAGTCGACCCCCTCGGATGAAGAGGGAGTCATCACCCCAGTGAACCAGTCAGACTGAGCCCTTCCGACTCCGGCCCTGAGCACGTTCCCCTCCCTTCTGCTGGAAGCTGTGGGAGTACTGGCTTTTGCTGGACCGGTCACGTTGTGCCTCTGACCAGGCTCCCTGGGGAGGTGTGGGGGACAGGCAGGCACGCTTCCAGAGAGGCAGCTGTGACAGTGAAAGGTGGCCTGTGTGTGGAGCCGAGAGGTCCGAGGGTGAGGCGTAACTCCCACTCATTTATCATCTCAGCATCCCAAGCAACTCTCTGAGACTCTAAGGTACACATTTCTTGAGTTGTCCATCTATATTGGTGAAGGGAATTTCCATATTGAGAACCCCCCTACATTGGGGAAACCACAAGTCTAGAGCAAAAACTCTGTGTATCTGTGTATACATATGTGTGTGTTATATTTCTATATGTGCGTGTACATTTGTGGTATTACATATATGCACATACATTTAGTTAATAATACTCAAATGGATATGTGATCATGTGTGTATAGATATTCCCTCTAAAAATGCAATATTTAACCCATCTATACTCACCCATCCTGTGTATAACTTTTGTCCTTGTCCTCCTGTAACTTCTCTCCTAGGGATCTACCCAAATTGCTAAGACTCTTCCTCGATTTTTCTCGACGTGGCAAGAATACCAGTGGAACACATAGCCTGGACAACAGTTATCCTTTATTCTGGATTAAAGAAGTGAATTATCACAGAGATAGACAGAGAGATTAAGAGAGAGAGAGAGACAGAGAGTTTTGCATCCAATATGTTATTAGAGCCTCTTGAACATCTGTGATGTGGCTATTGCAGGATGCAGCATTGTCGTTCCCATTTTACAAACCAGGAAACGGAGGTTCATAGTGGTCACCTGACTCACTCATGGTCACACAGTCAGGAAAGGGCCAAACCAGACTTGAGTTCCAGATTCCCCTGGGGAGCTCCATCCTTCATTCAGGTTCATTGCTCTGTTCATGATGCTATGCCAATGATGAAAGAGCCGTTCTGAAAGTTGACGTTGAAAGAATGTGTCAGATGGTTCATCTCAAAATATCCTGACCAAAATCAAAGGGTGATTCTTCTAGAATAAGAGGCTGGATTTTTTGTATTTACACACGGCCCAGGTGCCCAGTCGGTAGATATTAGCTGTACCCACCTTCTGTGGCAGAGTATGAAGTTGCTCACATTTGGGGGTTGGGGAGAAAAGGACGAGCCCACCCAAAAAGCTCACATCGGGTCCCCATACTTTAAATCTCGTCAGTTCCAGTCCACTTACTATGCACCAGGTTCTGTACTAGGTAGGGTGACTCAGAGACAAAGGAGGAACTGTGCCTTTCCTCAAAGAGCTTTCATTTTCTGCGGGGAAACAGATATTGAAAGGAAAAATTAACTAAAATAATTACAAAATCATTTTGGGGGAGGGAAGAGAAGACTGAAAACTGTAGAAAATAAGCTTTTTGAGGGCTGAGCAATTCATATGTGTGTATATATGTGTGTTTGCATACATATGTATACATATATGTATATATACATATTCACACATATATGTGCACACATCACTTTCAGCTATTTGAATACAGCTCTTTTCTGTGGTGTTATTACAGGCTAGCAAAATGGCTTATTAAAAAAAAAAACTTAGTTATGTTTCATTCCATCCCACATTGTAAGTGCATGGTGGTGCTTACCTGCATGAGAATTCTGCACTTAGCCTTGTCTCTGACCCTGCAGCTCTTTCTCCCTTACAATAGCATTCATTCTCCATAGCAGAGGCTCTGAAATGTTTCCTCGGCCTTGGGGCTGGAAGAACCACAGACAAAGGAGTGGAGAGATTCCGAAGGTGCTGCAAAGGAACATAAGTCCTCTCAAAGTGGGGGAGGGAAGAAAGGCCAGCTCAATGAGGACGACCAGGCTCAAAAGTTTAACCAAGCACATGTTATTTCCACCATCTACCCATCTCAATTAATTCTCTCCATGGTTCTTACATAGGATAGAAGTCTGGGCCCATCAGATTGTCATCAATAGGTCATTATTGACAAACATATACACTCTTAGTACTGTTAGGAATCCTAGAGGCTCTTAGACTAGTCCTCTCATTATTGTAAAGATGAGGAAACTGAAGGCCAGAGAGGGCAGTCAGCTTATCCCTGCTGTGGTGACTAGGGCACTGAACTAGGAGTTAGGAAGATCGAGATTGAAATTCTTATTCAAGCATATACTAGCTTGTAACCCTGGGTAAGTCACTTAGCCACTCTATGCCTCAGTTTTCTCATCTGTAAAATGAAAATGTTAGACTCAGTACCCTCAGCTACAAATCTATGATCCTATTATCAGTAAGACCTGGGTTCCAATTTTTCCACTTACTGTGTTACTTCAGGCAATCCCCTTAACCTCTCTGAGACTCAGTTTCCTCATCTGTAAAATGAAGGTGGTAATATCCACAGTGACCTACTGTCATATTGTCAGGAGACTTATCAAGTCATGTATTTACACATTTTGCCAGCTTTCGAGTATCTCTACCAATGTCCATTATTCTAATTTTTGTCCAAAGTAGTACAGTGAGTTAGTAGGCAGTCTAGGAGCAGAGACCAATTCTAACTCCATACTCTTGCTCTCACTGCCTTACGTGACCATTTATGAACACTGAGCATACTCTTTTTTTAATAATGACCCTCTGTGACTTCCTCCGTTCTAGTATTTTACAGGAATCAGTACTTAGCACAACGCCTGGCATACAGTAAGTGTTTATTAAATGCTCATGAGCTTGACTTAAGTGTCTGTGCCCAGAGACTCCTCGCGGCTCAAAACACGCCACCTAACATAAATGGTGAGCCTGGCTAGCCACTTACTACCAACTTTGGCCTTTTTCTTTGTCTTCTAAAGTGACAGGGTCTATGTGTTGCCCTCAGCATATCTGTGGTGACCCTTAGGATGCACATGGAGGAGGTACCCACATCCCCTAAGCCACATTTAATTTGCATTTCTGAAAGGCAGTGTGGCCTGGCCACCCCTTTCTGTCACTGTTTTGGTTTGGCCAGTAGGCGATCTACCATCTTCTTCTACTTAGGATATTTCCCCTCTCCACTGTCAGGACTTCAGAGTCAGAAGGGGTCTTAGAAGTCATCTAGTCCAGCCCCTGCTTGACAAAAATACTGCCAACAAATGGTTTGCCATACAACTTGGGAACTGTGGTTAATGGGGAACTCACTACTTCCTGAGTCAGTTAATTCATTAAGAAATTCTTTCTTATAGAATGTAAGCTCCTTGAGGGCAGGGACCCTTTAGTTTTTGTCTTGGTTCACCATGAACATAGTGGGTGCTTAATAAATGTGTGTGGAATTGATTTATACCAACTAAATATTTTAATTATATTATATATATATATATATATATATATTTAATATATAATATTAAAAATTTATACTAAACTCTGCTGTTGTCTTCTACTGATCGGTTCTAGTTCTGCCCACTAGATTTAAACACAATAAGTCTCCGTGTGACTTCTTCCAGCTCACCATCAGCCATGTCTCTTATGACATTGTTTCCAAAGGCCTCACCATCCTGGTGACCAGAGATATAGCCTACAATAGTGGAAAAATTTTGGAATCAGAGGGTTTGAATCCCTGGTCTTCTACTTCCTTGTGACCCAAGTGACTTTGCAAAAGCCACTGCCCTGCTGGGCCTCAGTTTCCTCCTCTGTAAGTCCCAGCTGGCCTCCAAGATCCCCCTTGGTTCCAACTTCCTGAGGCCCTTGTCTTGAACCCAGCATGCGGGTGCCATTTTGTAACTCAGCTTTTTTTTTTTTCCTCCTTCTGTCTTCCAGTCCTGGTACCTGGGATAAAAGTCACAGCATCCCACCATCCACCAGACAGACCACCGGACCCCTTCTCAACTCTGTAAAGCGGAAGCAGCAGCAGCGCAGTGCAGTTTCTTCATTGTCCAGCGGAAGGGGAGACAAACAGATTCAGAAAAACCAGTACATGGAAAAATGGCGAGTGTTACGGTCCAACAGCCAAGGCCGTAACCTCTTTGGGATTAGAATTTTTTTTTTCAACCACCTTAGGGACTGTTGTAATTTTCTCACATGGTGCTTGAAATGATTTGGCTTTGTCGCATTGGAGTGTTTCGCTGGTAATGTAAGTTGTAGGTGACACTGGGGGGAGGGGGAGGCCGGTCTGTTGTCATGTGCTGCCTTCCCTGCTGTCCCCCACTTTCCATATGGAGCCCAGCTGTTTCACGGTCTTGACATCCATTGACCCATACAGATGCGTACGCCTTTCTGAGCACTCGCGAGGCCCGCCGCAACTAAAACTTTCGTAGTCGCTGAAATCTGCAATATGTAACTTACAGGACAGATGATAGGGCATGTTCTTCTGTAACATATCGGGGGAAAAAATGATGCAGTGGGTTCCCTTCGGGGGGGGGTTGATTTTTGTCCTACAGTCAGCAGTTTCAATGTGTAACATGACCCATAAAGGATGGCGAGTCCACTCACATTGCAGAGAGATCCAGAAATGACAAACTACTTAGTATAATAGTCGTCATGTTTCTTTTAAAGTTTGAAATGCTGCACTTACATTAGAACATTGTGGGGGTTTTTCCAACAATTTTCAACAATTACACAAATTCACGTGGAAATGGGGAAGATGGTCTGTTTTGACAGAAACTGACAGGAATCAATCAAAACAATCGAATTTTGAATTGAGTTAAGTGCAATTTCATTGGATAGCTAAATATCTTTGTAAGATAGAGATTGTTGAAAATTCTATTTTTGTTTTCCAAGTCCTTCTACCCCCGGACTCTAAATTATTGGGGTAAAAAAAAACAGCCTTGCAAGAAAAAAAGGGGAGCTATTTTTGCTTTTTATGTTTTTTATTGTTAAACTTGTATCCCTTTAAAAACTGAAGGAAAATTTTAAAAAAACACAAAAAAATACAAATCTAATGGTGCTTTTACCACAATATGTTAACTACATTAAATGCTAATTAATTATTTTCTTTTATCAAAGCACATAAAAATTAAGTCATGATATCTGTTAATTTTATAAGCTAAAAGTCACTTATAATGGATTATGCCAATTTTGAAAAAAAAAATTTGACGCGTTTCTGGCCACCTAGGGTGTATCAGTTCTTGGCCACTTCAGGTCCCAGAGAGCATCCAGAAGTTTGAAACACCTTGATGTCCTACATTTTCCTGGACAGACGACAGAGAGAAATGATAAAGATGCTGGTGTCCATTCTGATTGAGGGCACTTGTTGGGAAAAAAAAAAGGGAAAATAATTCGCACCCCCAAATGTCCTGTATCTTATGTACAAAAGTAAAACGAGGCAAAAAAAAATGCAGAAAAAATGAGAAGAAAATAGAGTGCAAGTGATTTTTTTCTACCAGACAGCGAAGCACCCAATGCTTCCCCAGGCGACTTTCAGAAGGTTTCCTAGACTATACATATATATACGTTCTGATTGGCGCATCTGGCTAATCAGAGAAAATCTGTGCATGTTCTAGTGTTAGTAACTAATTTTTATATAGTTAATGTAGGATAAAGTAGAGTACATTAAGACACAATATTGTAACCCTATTCCAGGCACTTATTGCCTTTAAACCTTGTTTGTTCAGCCCTTGAGAAGGGTTCCTACTACTGTCCTATACAATCAAGTATCTGAAATTCTTGGGAAGTCACTTTTGCTCATCTTTTCCCTGAAACAATGTTGGTTGTTTTATTTTTTTTTCCTCCTTGATTTGCACGAAACAAATGAAAAAAAATTCCATATCAATGTGCCTTGCCCTGGATAGCGATTATTTCTGAAATTGTTGCACACGATCCTCGAATCGAAAGGGTTTTTTTCCCTCGTCAAGCATTTGGAGACACTTTTTTTGTAAATGTGACTTTGACGTCCGCCATCGTCAGTTTCCACTTCTAGAACCTGAGTCATGTGTTAGTCGTTCCGCAGATAGGAGTAGTGTGTATTGTCTGGTGTGGTCAGTGGCAGTGCTATTCTGAGATCTGTAGATGCTAGAGAAAAAAAAAATCAGTATTTTGGGATGTTGCTGCATTGGACATTTTATTTCGGAGTCTTCCTTTATTTTGTTCTGTTTTATTTCCCAGATATATGAAAATATGCAATACCTGCTTATATCACGTAGAAATGCTTAGTGGTGATCGAGTTTTCTTTTGATTTTTTTTTATTTGACCAAAGTCAGTGCTGCACTTGACGCAGTGTGTTTTCGGTGTTTGTCTTTGTCCTTTTTTTTGCGAATTTTGAATGCACGGAGGCAGGAAGGGCTCCCTTTAGAGTAGCAGTCAAACTGTGAAGCACTAAGCTGACCCTGCTTCAAGCAATTTCTTTTTCTTTTTACAACTCTTCCTTTCACAAGCAAGCCTTAAAAAAAAATAGCGTTAAAAAAAACACAACAAAAAAACCAACCTTCCTTTTTCTTCAGATCCCCACACCCCATTTTTCTTAGCAGACCAGTTGATCCACATTCAATAAATATAATAATGCCCATTTTTATATGCACGTTTTTAAACTTCCGAGTTTGGAGAAAGAAAAATAAATAATTGTTTACTGGTTCTCTCTATTTAAGGAAAAAAATAAAACATTTTGGACTTTGATACGTGTCTGGTAAGTGGTCGGGTAGTTTGTTGGGTTTCGTTGTGTTGTGTGAGAGTCAGCGTACGGCATCATTTCCTGTAGCCAGCATTCTCCGCCTTCCCCCTAAGAGCACTTAGCAGGGCATTACTTTGTGATGACATTATGTGCACTATGAAAAATAAATAAATAAAGTTGCAGCTTACAGTGCTTCACAGTGAAGGGAAAAAAAAAAACAGCAAAAAGCCTAAACAGACATTTTGTCAGAACCTTTGCTTTAAGCCGAGGTGTTACCAGTGAAATTGGTCTGTACATACGATGAAATTGCACCCTTTTTTTTTTTAAATGAAAAAAGAAAAAGAACAAAAAAAAAAAAAGACGAATCCACCGAAGCAATAGTTGGGGCAGGTCCAGTGATTTGGGGTGAGCCGTTCAAGAGCGAGAAAGCGAGAGAGACTCCATTGCTCCCCCCCCCAGAAGATAATGTAATTTGTATGTTGTATAGTTTTATGGATTTGTTTGACCCTATTTTATAATGCAGGACTTTTGTAATGTTGTTTAAATGAGGAAAAAAAAATCTGTCCAATTAGCCTAGTGGAATTTCTGATTGTTTGTTATAAAGGCAGCGTTCATAGAATTTCTTTTTCTCTTTATTTTTAATTTTTTTTCATTGCTGTTGGGTGTCCCCCACCCCTCCTTTTTTTGGGAACTGGATTTAAGTTGAAAACTTTCCTGTTTCCTTTTTTTGTGTATGTATTTAAATACAGTTATTTTTCTTCTCTTGGTGATAAAGCATATTCCTATGCTTCAGAAGTGTAGGCTACTGGAGACCCATTGTAAATGGACATTACAGGTATGCTGTTTTATTTTATTTTTTTTTCTCTTGAAAATACTTTGTCATATTTGAGTTTGATGAAGCCGGAATTAGGGAACTCTGAACCCATTTGCAGAAACAAACAAACAAAAAACATTTTCAAGGCTTTGCAACATTAGGGAAGCAGGCTAGGGTCATAACTGAGAGGGGTTGTGGAGTGGTAATGAAAACACACTCAATGACACTTTTTTGTTCACTGTATCATCATCCAGAAAACGACAGTTGGGTTGTGACCAAACAGAAAACAAGGGAGAGAGGAAGTAGGGTCTGATTCCCCAGAATCATAGCCAAGAGTGGAGACTGGAGGAAGGCCTGGGAGTATGCAGTGCACAGGGATTTAGAGCTGGTGGTTTCCAGGAGACATGGTTGAGTCTTGGATTGGGAAACATGTGGAATTTCTCTTCCACACTCACCTGTCCATTCCAACTCTAAATCTACGATTCTAGAACACTATGCCATTTAGAAAAAATGTCCCCCAACTAACTTTTCCTGTTTCTTGTCTTCCTCTGGGATCTAAGCCAGAGGCACAAACACTAAAGTGCTCTAGCCTCTTTCATCCCAGTCCCTCACCAATCTCTAGGTTTTCTTCCCCACGATTATCGCTTGACACTGGCCCTTCTCCCTGTCCCTCAACTCCTGATCTTGAATGTTTCTCCTGCTTGAATTAAGTAAGCATTTGCTTGTCTCCTACCGCACACCCCAGCCATGCAGTTAGTAATTTATTGATTTCCTTTTCCATCAGCTCCAAGTTAGAGTTTAAGTAGACATGGTATGCTTTCCTCAGTCTCTGTTGGATTCCTTCCCAGAAGGTGAAAGGAGAGAAAGGGACCCCCCACCCCAAATAAAAGGTTCCTAGACTCACAGTATTCAGTCAGCCCACAGGAATATGCAAAAAAAAAAAAATCAAAAAAAGCAACCCTCTTAAAAATTCCTCCTTCACTTGGTTTTGTTTTGTTTGCCTCAGTATATTTTGCAGCTTTGTAGTAACAGTGTTATTAAATATTTACTGTACAAATCTGGATTTGTGGCCTAAAATCAACACCATCAAAACCCAGTTTTTCCTTGCAATTTGGTTCTGAACCACAAGGAACGTCAGTGAATACTGTACTTTGCATTGTGTCTCTGGAAATATCTTTTTGGTTTTTGTTAGCGGTGGTGGTTTCTTTCGTTACTTCTCGACTTTTTTTCTTCTCCTTCTTTATTTGAGTTCCTTTTAGTTTTTGGTCAAAGGCCTCCATAGAACAAATTGCAGAGAGAGCTGGCATGGTTGTGTGAGGAGAGCTTCAGTGGCACCTAAAACAAAAACAAAACCCCCAACAAACCAGTCCACTTTCCTTAGGAGATCTCTTGGTGGATATCTCAGGAAGCGGGACCCCTGCCCGCCAGCAGGGCTGTCATGAACATCAGCTTCCCAAGGCCCAGTTTTGTTCTGAAGTCAGTGCATGTACCTCCTGTTGGACAGTCCCGGGACTCTGCTTCCCTCCATCCGGTCCAAAGCTGTGCTCCCGTCTCATCGGCGTCTTGCATCCGTCCCTTTTTTTTCTTTTCGCCAGTTAAAAAATAAAAAATAAAAAAAAAAGGCAGTGGGATGAGAACGTCTTTGATCTATAGCAGGTAACATTGAAGCTGTTCCGTGGCACTTAACTGTAGTGAAGACTCTGTCGCCACTTCTGAGATCAATCTAACGTTTAATGCAAATCCATTACATGGTGCTATTACAGGCTGGCAAAATGATTTACGAAAAGAAAACAAACAAACAAACAAACAAAAAAAGCGCGTGACAACTTGGGCTCGTTTCAATCTGCTTTCCCACAATGTAAATGCATAGCAGTGATTTTCTGCATGAGAACTATGCACTAACCCTACCCGAAGAAAATATATCCCACGTTGGTATCTCTTTCCCTTCCGTTGACTCTGGTCCTTGCCTTTTTGGTCATTGTTATGATGCCAGCTTTAGGACAGAATGAATTATAAGAAAAACCAGCATAATACCTGATATATTAAAAAAAAAAATGTAGTGCCTGTGAAATCTGTATTATATTGCTCTTCTGAAGTAAGATTGTTTTCTACACCGGTAGCCTTTGCTGTCTGTCAGGACCTTCTGGTATAGGTGATGTAAAATAACCATACAATATAAATGCATGCTATTCCATAATGCTTAGAGAGCTGTATGAATATTACTCCAAGTTATGTTAGTCTTTTTTTCTGACTTGGTTCTTGTCAGATAGGTTTAAAGATATTTCACTGAGAACGCAAATTCTGTCTCTTTTCTTGATTTTGGGGTGTTTTCAGTATTTTTGGAGGTATACATTTACTTAAATTCAGTATTACTTGTGTGGTTTTTTCCTCTCTCTCTCTCTCTCTCTCTCTCTCTCTCTCTCTCTCTCTCTCTCTCTCTCTCTCTCTCTCTCTCTCTCTCTCTCTCTTTCTCTCTCTCTCTCTCTCTCTCTTCTTCCTAGAGGACAAGCATGGGTATTGAGTTCAGAAATCAGTGCCTGGCAAGATTTTTGTCTCAGAAAACCACCGCGTGACTCCCAAGAACTTTGTTTAGGAGAATACACATAAGCATTTTGATATAAGGGGATACTTCTCTGTGACCCCTTAACTGATGATGCTAATCTGGGAAGTGATTTCCTAATGGACAGTGTTTAACCAGGTACCCATGCTTGGCCCTTCTTCACACCAGACCTCTTCATATTAAAAAAAAAAAAAACTTTAAAAAAATTCATGTGGCTATTTAGTTTCATGCACAGTTGCAATATTTTCCTTCAAAAAAATTAAACTCTGTACAAACTCTGGGCCCCTTTCATGAGAGAAAAAAAAAATTGCTATTAACACGGGATTTTAAAAAAATTATTCTTTCTGGTCTAAATCTTCAATGGCTTGCTTCCCAAGTAAAGCAAGTTTTTGTTTTCGTTTTTTAATTTTTCTTTTTTTTCTCCTGTTTTCCTAGCCAGTGCCCACCTGCTTTTTATGCCTTCAGGAGGCTATGGAGCCCTATTGGGAGGGATCTGGGAAACAGAGAGAACAGATGGGAAAAAATTCCTATATTCTATTAGAAGCAGTGAGGGTAGGGGAAACATTGTGGCTTTGGTGGGATAAAGGGGAGACACCATCCCAGAGAAGGCCCAGGCTCCATGTCAGTCATCACCAGATTCACATGTGTACTTATGATGCTGTTTGATAAAGATGAAAACCTTTTAAAAATTAGTCTGTACCATCAGAGAAGATAGTAGATGTGCTACCTCTAATCTAGCATCTTCACAAAGGAAATGACTCAGTAGATGAAATGGGAGCTTTTGTACTTTCTGCAGTGGCTTCAAGGACTAATGGGGCTTCTCCTGTTTCCCTTGCCATTTTTTTTAAACTCAATTTTTCAAAATGACAAAATGCTTTCCTTCCCCTGGTTTGTTTTGTGTGTTTCAAATGTCTTTTATTACTATTACTATTATTATTATTGTATAATTATTATTATTATTGTGATGCTCAATAGTCACTAAATTAGTAACTTTTTTCTGAATGACTCCAAAATGCAAAAGATGATTAGATATGTTTTGAGTTGGGGGGGAGGTGCGGTGAGTGTGAGGACAGTAGATCGATGGCCCTTCTTGGTTCATTTTCCTTTGCCAATGATTGTCTTCCCACATTGGGCAGTTCTTGGCTGCCACCAGTTTGCTGGCTCATGAGGCTTATCAGCCTCTAGTGAGATCTTGTGGCAATGGAAAAAGCCCCCGTCCCTGCCCAGCCCTGATCCCCTCCTTCATCTATGAGTTGCTTGGGACCTTCCCCCAAATGCATTGGTTTTTGTCCACTCAGATGCCATGTTGTTTTTTTTTTTCAGGTCAAAAGTGGGAGGGGCATTGACTGAATCTTTTCCCATAGACATGTACAAGATCAGCTGGCAAACCTCACCTGCCACCCGTGTTAATACCATGGTTTTTCTTTTGTCTTTATGAGCTGGCCCCTTGTGCCTCTAGTATACTTGGATTGACTTTCATAGTTACCCTTTTAGTTTGGACTGTGTTCTGTGAAAATTTGTAATTGGTTGAGAATCACTGTGGGCGTCCATTGTTATTCAACTAAAATCTCCACAGGTTTTTCTGAGCTGGTGTGGATTAGTTTAACTCTTGTATTCAACCATTAATGCTACCACCTTCTCACATTACAGTACAATTACTGGAAGCAAGTACTGCATTTCCTATGCAACAAAAAAAGGAAAATAAAAATGCTAATGCTAACGAGCCTGAGTCTTGTCTCCTTTACTTTTCACCCTCTTCCATGGATGAAGTGCCTACCACCTACAAAGAAATGGTGTGCACAAACCTTGCCCTCAAGGAGCTTGCTGTCTACTGGGAGTACAACATGGGTGTGGGTAAGGGGACTCAAAGATAGACTCTTACCAGAACCAAGCATAGGTGCACACAAAGTTTTCTAAGAATGATTGAGACTGGGGAGGGGTCTGTAAAGGGTAGACATGTAACCAGGGTGGGACACTCAGGACTTTACTAGGCAGAAGTTACAGAGCTTGTGATCCTTCATCAGCCAGAAATAACAGAGTAATATGTAATAAAGAAAGATGAATTTCATTAAAATAGTAAGCTACTAGATCCCAAAGCTGGAGGATCTCTTCCCTCACCTGGCCCTCATTATCCACTGGCCTCCCCACTAAGGTATGGAACAGAAGTATTCACATCTTCCCTGCTTTATGGAAAGAGAAGCTCTGGGAGGTGGATGACCTGACCAAGGTGATATGGATACTCTGGTTGGAGCCAGGACTCAAGAATGAGACCTACTGATCCTTAGTCTGCTCTTTTCATAACATTAGGCTGCCCCATGCCCAACACATCATCTATGACTGTGCGGTATATGAACATTCATAGTATCGTAGGTTTGGTGCTGGGAGGCCAAGTAGAGTCCATCTGATCCAAATCCATTTTAGAGATGAGGAGCTAGAGCCCAAAGAGGTTAAGTGATTTGCCCAAGGTCACACAGATAATACATATCAGGTCCTGGATTCAAGCCACGGTCCAATGACTTCAAAGCTAGCATTTTCCATACTGTCTCTCTCTCTTTCAACTAAATCAAATCCTCTTCTGTGCAGGCAAGAATTGATTCCCTTTTCCTCCCATAGAGCTACTTCTTAGAATGGTACAGTGAGTGTACTGCTCTGAGGATCACAGAATCTGAGCATTGGAAGAGACCTCAAAAACTCTATGGGCCAACCCGTACATGAACAGAAATCTCAATAGCAAACATACCTCCCAAATAGTCATGCAGCTTGGGCTTAAAGACTCCCTGGTGTGGAGGGCACCTCGGACATTCCATTTGGGCATATCTCTCATTGTTGAGAAGCCATTTCCACACATCAAAACTAAGAAGTCCTGCCATCTACAGCCAAGCTGAAGAAGTCCTTGCACATGATAGCCTTTGAATACTTGAACAGAGCTGTCATGTCCCAAAGTCTTTTCTCCAGGCTAAATAGCCCCAGTTTCTTCAGCATACCCCCAAATGACATAATCTACAGACTTCCACCTTCCTGATTGTCCTCCTCTGATTGCCCTCCACCTTTTGTCAGTTAAAAAACATTTATTAAGTACTTACTGTGTACTCGGCACTGTGATAAGCACTTGGGATACAAAGAAATGCAAAAACCCTCTCTGCCCTCAAAGACCTTACATGTTAAAGAGGGAGACAAAGTATAAGATATACACACAGAGAAGAGGAAAGGTACCCTTTGAAGGGAAGGAAGAGAGGACAATTAGAAAGCTGTTGCAATAGTCCAGGTGAAAAGTGATGAGGGCCTGAAGAAGTATTTGTGAAGGTAGAAATGGCATGATTTAGCAATATTGGATATGTGGGGTGTAGTGAGAGTTAGGAGTTGAAGATATCACCAAGTTAGCCCTGAGTACAGGGCAGCTAGGTGGCACCATACAGCATAGAGTACCAGGACTGCAATCAGGAAGACTCTTCCAGAGTTCAAATCTGTCCTCAGACACTAGGCGAGTGACCCTGGGCAAATCAATTAACCCCTGTTTGCCTCAGTTTGCCTCATCTGTAAAATGAGCTGGAGAAGGAAATGGCAAACCACTCCAGTATCTTTGCCAAGAAAACCCCAAATGGGGTCGTGAAGAGTTGGACACAATGGAAATGACTGAACAACTAAAACCTAGGAAGATGCTAGTGCCCTTGGCAGTAATAAGGAAGTCTGTAAGAGGGGAGAGTTTAAGGGCAGGATATCCAGTAGAAGTGTCTAAAAGGCAATTGGTAACACAGGACTTTAGCTCAGGAGAGATGCTAAGGCTATAGATATAGATCTGGGAATCATCTGCATAGACATGTTGGTTGGATGAGATCACCAAGTGAGACAATACAGAGGGAGAAAAGAAGAGGGCCCAAAATAGTCAAGAGAGATGTCCATGGTCAAATGGCCACAGAGCCATCAGACAGATAGGAGGAGAAGCAGGATAGAGCAGTGCCACCAAAAAAAATGCCTTTCCTAAAATGTGGCACCCAGCCTGGTGATCTGGAGAGTAGAGTACAAAGTAGAACAGAGTACAATTGGACTAGTAACTCCCATAGTCCTAGACATCGTCTTCTTTTAAGACAGGCCAAGATCACAGAAGCTTTATTGGCTCTCATATCACATTAAAATATTGATTCCTCTTTTATCTTTTTCAAATGACCTTTTAGACATACCTCCCCCATACTGAACTTGTGAACTTGATTTTTTTAACCTAAATGTAAGACTTTATGATGAAATCTATTATATTTTATTCATTAGAGACAGTTCAATATTCTAGCCTGTTGAGATCTTCCTAGATCTTTACTCTTCCATCCCGTCCAACTTTGTAGCATTTAGAAATCTAACAAGCATCTTTATCCAAGTCTTGAGACATGTGTGCAACTCCTGACCTTCCCACTTGCTTGCTGGGTGACCGTGGACAAATCACAGTTTCCCTGGTCTCAGTTTCATCGTCTCTAAAATAAAAGTAGCACACTACGTGCCTCATGTGGTTATTATCAGTAAAGAATAAAAATAAATAAGGAGAGCCCATGTTCATGAACTATTGCTGTTTTCAAAAGGGCATACTCAATCAAAAAGAAAAAAAGGGGGGGAAGCATTTCTTACCAGAAATCAATAGATTTAATTGATAGAGGTCAAATACATATCATAAAACCTCCCTTGATTTACCTCATTCAATGAAATCTTTTATGTAATGGGTGACTCAAGCACTCAAAAAAAATGTATTCTTTGTATCCTATGTTGTTTACTCTATGTAGGGCTGGTAACAAACAACCAGGCTCTCCATACAGCAGCTCTTACTGTCGCTGTCCAAGGTTTCTTCCTTAGCTAGATGGACCATGCTATTAACCAGCGCAAAGTCTCGTGTTTACTCTCAGATTTTGTCTGGGAAGATTCATTGGATAAAGACAAAGTCTGAATCTCATAACAAGCAACTGTTTTTGCAGTCTGCCTTCATTCACACTTAAGTTCTATCATATTCTTATCCAAGTGACAAATATTTCTCCCCTCTTTCACTCTCAGCTTTTAATTCAGGACAGACCTACTGGAAAAGTAACACCTAGAGATGATGACTGATTGCATTTCTAGTCTTGATTATGCCACATGACCTTGAGCAGATTATTTAACATCTCTGGGATCGAGTGTCCTCTCCTGCAAAATGGGAGAAATAATGTCTGCTTTGCTCACTCATACAGCTATTGGGAGATGCAACTATGAAATTGTGTGATAGAGCAGAAGGGACATCGTACTTGAGGCCAAGAAGATGGAGGTTCAAGTCACACCTCTGACATTCACTGACCCTGGACAAGTCATTCTAGCCTCTCTGAGCCTCAGTTTCTTTATCTGTAAAGTGAAGATAATAACAACTACCTTAAAGGATATTGGAGAAACCAAATGAGATCATGTATGAAAATGTTAAAGCATTATATAAACTTCAGTACTGATAGTAGAAAATACCTTATAATCTACAAAGTATTGCAAAAATATACGGTATTATTATTTTAGAGTTTTTTTTTAAAAAAACCCTTCAACTTTTGTGCTAAATTTCCTACTTTTTGAGGGGAAAGAAAACTATTTTGAGATTTAATAGGTTTAATCTTTTTCTGGTTAAGAGATTTTAAAAAACAATTCTTACATTTATTAAGTATCTGTGGCATGTCAGACACCGCATGAGGCTCTGGGAATACAGAGACAATAACACAATGGTTCCTGTCCTCAAGGATTTTTCATTCTAAAGAGTCCTGTTGACCCTTATTCATAGGAAAAGTGAGTCAAATTCCCAAGTGAAATTGGATTGCCTTAATGTGAACATTCCATTACAAGTGATATAATGCTTTGCATTTGGCTGAGGACAAATTCAGACAGCTGTCCTGGCTAGGTCATACACCTTCCCTTGAAAAACCAAGGGCCCATCTAAACCAGTTCAAGGAAAACTCCTGGTCTCTTTGTCCTTGAGCAGTGAGGGGTACTCAAGTCACTTGAGCACAGATCCTGCTGCTTATTTCTTTACCGGGTGTAGAAGCCATAAATCTTCCCATCTTGGTTTATCAGCCTCAGAACACTGAACATAACCTTCAAAAGCAGTTAAAGCCTGTCTCCTGGACTCTAGACAGGAATCCACCCAAACTGTTCCAGTCATATGGGCATATATCTTGTTTTTGAAGATCTCCAGGTAAGGAGACACCATAACTCATTCCAGTATCCCATGACTCCGAGTCTGATAAATCTGCCTCCCTCCTGTCTAAGAAAAACTTCTGCTACCATTGAAGCCAGTTTTCAGAAGGCAGCATGGTATAATAAATTGCATGCTGGATCTGAAGTTAGGAAGACGAGCGTTCAACTATCACTTTTGACACTTGATAGCTATGGGACCATGAGTAAGTCATTTAACCTCTGAGCCACCATTTCTTAATCTGTAAAATGAGATTCGTAACAGTACCTATGTCAAAGGGTTTCGCTAGAATTAAATTATGTCAGGCACATACAGTGATTATGTGCTAGAGAGTGCCAGCAACAAAGTGCTGGGGAGCTACTGGCTATTATCATTGTTGTTATTATCTTCCTCTGAGACAATTAGTAAGATATAACAATAATAATAATGATAACTAGCATTTATATGGCAGCTTTGAGGTTTGCAAAGTGATGATCTCATTTGATCCTCACAGTGGCTCAGTGAGGTAGGTGCTATTAATTATCCCCATTTTACAAATTGGGAAACTGAGACTTAGAGAAGTCACAGACATAGCTGGTAAGTGTGTCAGACAGGATTTGAACTCAGGTTTTCCTGACTACAGGTCCAGCACTTTATCCACTGCACCACTCAGCTATTTTCACATGTAGATATGGACCTAAAAGTGGCCTCAGATGGCAACTAGTTCAAAACCATCATTTTAGAGACTAGCAAACTAAAGGTACTTAATGGTTTACAAAGTTAATACGGGGCAAAAGCAACACTCTAGCCCAGGGTCCCTTTCTCTATAACCAGGGTACTTTCCAATGCCTCCTAAAAAGATGAAAATAGATTTCCTTTATTGGTCTTCACAGAGCTGTGGAATCTCAATGATGTTTGCTTTGGGACACGATGCAGCAAAGAACAATGAATGTGGAATTGGAGGACCTGTGCGCCAATTACAGCTCTGCCACTTACTGCCTATGTGGCACTGGGCTTGGAATCAGGAAGACTCATCTTCACGAGTTCAAATCCAGCCTCAGACACTTACTATCTGTGTGGGCAAATCATTTAACTCTATTTCCTCATTTGAAAAATGAGTTGGAAAAAGAAACTCCAGTATCTCTGCCAAAAAAAAAATCTCAAATAGGGTCGTGAATAGTCGGACACAACTGAAATGACTCAGTCACAACACTTTACTACCTCACCACCTTGGACACATGAGTTCCCACTTCTGGCCCTCACTTTTCTCACCTATAAATTTCAAGAGTTGAACTAGTCAATGTCTAAGTTCCTTCCAGGCTTAAAACCAATAATCCTATTTCTGTGGAAGTCATTTAATTCCATCCCCCAACCCATGAAGAAATTGTAAAAGATCCTTCACAGTCAGGCATTCAACATCTGTTTGGACACCCTCAGTGATGGCCATAGAATCATCTGTTTGTCTGAAAAGAATCTGGGAGCTGTAATGGACCACAAGCTCAAATCGATTAACAATGTGATGTGGCCACCAAAAAAAAAAAAGTAAATGTAATCTTTGGCTGCATTAAGAAAGCCAAGGCTTCCAGGAATAAGGAGATGATGATCCCATTGTGCTCCTGATCGAATCATAGAGGGAAAACTGGGTTCGGTTCTGTATGCCCCTATTTAGGAAAGACATTGATTGATTGGAAAGAATTTCAGAGGAGGGCAATCGGGATGGTGAAGTCCCTTGAGTTCATGCTATTTAAGGATGGGCTAAGGGAAATAAGAGAAGGATGAAATGAACATGGTAGCTATCCTCAAGTCTTTACTGGGTTATCACCTAGAATAATTAGCAATAACGGCAGCAACATTTACATAGCATTTACTATGGGCCAGGCACTATACTAAGCACTTTACAGTTATTTTCTCATTTTTATGAGCATTATATTTATTCTATGTGTCCCCAAGGGCTGAACGAGGAGCAATGGATGGAGCTCCAAAGAGACAATTGAATTTTATAGCAAGAAAAATTTCCAAACACTGAGAGCTGTCCAAGGTGGAATAGATTGCCTGGAGAAGTGCTGGCTTCCTCCTCCTTAGGAGTCTTCCAGCAAAAGCTGGATAACCACAGTCTCTTTTCAGGTGTGGATTGGACCAGATAGACACTGAGGTCCCAACTAGATGACCCAGCAAATCCTGAAGAAGATGATAAGATTAGTACTTTAAGGTTTACAAAGCACCTTACAAAATACTATCATATTTTATCCTCATAACAACTCTGAGAAGTAGATGCTATTATTATCCCCATTATACAGATAACGAAAGTGAAGCAGACAAAGGTTAAGCTATCAGCCTAGAATCACACAGCTGTCTGAAGCCAGATTTGAAGTCATCTATCATTAAGTCCAGGTCTAGCCTTCTTTTCATTAAGCCACCTAGCTGCCCCTAAGGAAAGAAGTAACAATCTAACTCACTAATTATTCAACATGTCTTGGCTTACATTCTTTTGTACTGGTCGCAACCAGCAGCAAAGCCTGGGAGCCAATGACAGCCAGCGGGAGAAGTGACAGTGAGTGTATCTCACCTGACCCCACTCATTGGATCATAACTTTGTAAGTGGGAAACACCTAGGAAAGCAACTAGTCCAGTTCCTTCATTTTTCAGATGGGGAAACTGAGGTCCAGAGGTCCAGTTCATCCTCAGAGCCACATTATTGCTTTCTAGGGCTATGGAGGCAGCATAAGGGGACTCCAGCTGCTTTCTGCCAAACCTTCAAGCCCTCCATGTTGTGAATATTTTAAAGCTAAGAATTGCTCACAGAAATATGAGTGCATTTTTGGATGGATAAAGGTTTTAAAAAACCATTTGGCTGGCAAGAAATCATAAACAGTTCAAACACATCTCTATATACAAAGTTTAGAATCAGAGTTATCTTTTCATCTTTTGGGGCCAAGTGGGGACTCCCATGGCTGATTCCTGTGCAGAGAAACCTGCTTTGGAGGGAAGATTTATAAGATGGATTACACAAAGGAAACACTTTGAAACTAGGACCATAGATCTAGAGTTGGAAGGGTCCATAGCAGCTGCCATCAATCCCCCCTCATTTTATACTTAAGGAAACTGAGGCACAGAGCAATTAAATAATTTGTCCAGGGTCACGCATCTAGAATGGAAGGGTCTGAATAAGGGTTTTCCTGTGCCCTGTCCGTTTTTATCAGGCTGCATGTTTTTCCCCTTTTAGAGCTCTAAAGGAACACAAACATCCAATGGACTTTAAGTCTTCCCACCTCTGTACCTTAGTTTCAATTCATTCCAATTCCATAAACATTCCTGTCATCCACAAGGCACTATGTTAGGCATTTGAGGAATCACAAAGATGGGGAATTGTTCCACTGGGCAGGCCATTGTCATGTTTTGATTACTATGCTCAGCCCAAAAGGTAGAAAGCTGGGTTTGGGGCAGAATCCAAAATCAGTGGCCCATCAAATGGCAAGGTGACCAAGACTGACAGCTGGATCAATACAAGCCATGATGTAAAGCAACAGTTCTCAGACTTCATGGTCTCAGGACCTCTTTATACTCTTAAAAATTGAAGACCCTTTACACTCTTAAAAATAATTGAGGGTCCTAAAGAACTTTGACTTATATACATTGTATCTATTGATATTTAACCATATTAGATGTTAAAACAGATCATTTTTAAAAAATATTTGTTTATAAAGTCATTTTAAAATAATAATATTAAATCCATTATATGTTAACATAAATAGCATATTTTTGTGGAAAATAATTATATTTTCCAAAACAAAAAAAAAATTTGAGTAGTATTGTTTTAGATATTTACAAATTGGGGTAGGGGAGAGTGAGGGAGAAAGAGAGAGATAGACACAGAGAGAGAGAGAGAAGAGAGAGAGAGAGAGAGAGAGAGAGAGAGAGAGAGAGAGAGACAGGAATTTACAAATCTTTTTAATGTCTGCCTTCAATAGCAGACAGCTGGATTCTCCTGTCTGCTTCTGCATTCAAACTCTTGCAATAGCACTGTTTTGGTTGAAGGATATGAAGAAAAATTGGCCTCACACAGATATGTAGTTGGAAAAGGGTTTTAATAGGGAAATAATCTTAAAATTATTATAAAAATATTTTCAATTTTAAGGACTCCTAAAAGGGTCCACAGACCACACTTTGAGAACCACGGATATAGGGTATAGAGCTGGCTTGACTTGGTGGGCTAGGTGAGTTTACATTCACTCTTCCCCAATTAGGACATCTCAGCCCCAGAGTGGGAGTTCCAAAGCTGAATGAATTAACTTCCTTTAGAACTGAGAGTATGGCTTCTGGAGGTCATATTCAAATGTGACTTAAAAACTTAAGAGCTGTGTGATCCTGGGCAAGTCACTTAGCCTGTTTGTCTCAGGCTATAAAATGAGGATAATAATGGGCCTACCTTGAAGAGTTAAAAGGATCAAATGAGATAATAATTTATAAAGTACTGTGTAAAGCTTAAGTAGCTATAACAATACTAACTATTATTATCTTCAGTATGGTGTGGATTGGGTGTTTGATTAGAGCCAGTTAGAAATAGTGGTCTAGGGGAGTTAGCATTTATGCAGCCCTTAGACATATAGATGTTATGTTAATCCAGACACTACCATTGGAAGATAATTACATTAAACCCCAGAACACTACTCATTAAGGTTTACAGAGGCTCAAAAGAGATTAGTCTAGCAATCCAAATGTGAAAAACCAAGTGGATGCTTCCCAGATCAAGTCAGGTTGCTTGATAGACAGGCAAGCCATTGAATTAATGCTTCAATCAATTTTGAACAGGGGACTACAAATGAATAATGAGCCTGGAATTGAACAGGGGGAAGGGATAGTAACTGATTGGTGAGGTAACTGAGCATCATTTTCAATGATGTCTTTGTAACATGACTGTCTGTCCTCCAAGTGATGCTATGTGGTTGTGAATCACTGAACAACACTGTATTCTTTGAAGTATCAAAATTTCAGGTCTCCCAAAGTGGAAGTAATAAGATACAGTGTGTTATCAATGATGATTTGCATATGAGCTATGGTATCAAAGCTTCATCAAAGAACTATATGAATGGAAAATGTGATCTAGCCTTAGAGCAAGAAGTGAGCCAGGGTGTGGTGGTAGGGGAGAGAATTACAGATGGACAGCCCACATGTGACCCTGGGATCTGTGAATTATTAAAAGCACTAGATTAATTAAGGCCTCCAGTGCCAAATGCATATCTACGGCTGATAATTTATGGAAGAATATGCACAAGTGTTGATGGGCTGAGAGAATGTGGGTAATTTGCATCTGTGCCTGCTGAAAGATTGCCTGTATCACTCAGCCCATGGACCCATTGAAGAATCCCATCCAGGGAATTCTTAACCTTTTTGTGCACCCTGGACCCGGCTGGCAGTCTGGAGAAGCTGATGGTCCCTTCTCAGAATGCTCGCTTTAAATAATTAAAGGAAATGCCAAATTTCAGTTAAAGGTTAGTGAAAATAAAATGCAGTTTTTCCCAATCCGAGTTCACAAACCCTTTGAAATCTATCTATGGACCCCTTGAGGGTCCACGAGTCCCCAGCTAAGAACTCCTGATCCAAGTGTTTTTAGATTACTAAGACACACAGGAGACCAATATAAAGAAAACAATTAAAACAATCGTGACATATGTTAAAGAAAAACAGAATAAAGTTGAATTCAGGTGTATAGTAAAAATGTCAGCGCAAAGTATTTTCCTCTACATGGGTAACATAGGAATTATTCTCCCCATGTTACATATGAAGAGACTGAGGCTCAGAGTAACTTTCCTAAGTCCCACTGGGACTCTACCACCTTAAAGTCCTCTCATACACAGTCTCATTTGATCCTGACAACCAGTGGTGCGCAGGTAAATATTTAACAACTGGCTCTCCAGAAAAATAAAACCCCACCTGCATTTGCTTTATTTGTATTATCGGCATTTTCTCCATCACTTTCTTAAATCTTGACAGTCAACAAAACAATGAAGCCCTGATTTATATGGTTTGCAGATTTCCAAGGTGTAAATTCTCACAGGGAAAATTTTACAACCTACTATCTCAAGCTGGCCCCAGCACACCCCTACTCACAAACATGATCATGCAAAAATTGTTACTCCCATTTTACAGAGAAGAAAACTAAGGTTTTCTTATATGTCTATGAGAAAATCTATGTGTCTTGCCCAAGGTCACATGGTTAGCAAATGAGAGAATTAGACTTGAATCCAGTTCTTTGGACACCAATTCTAGTGCTCTTTGCAACATATATGCCACACTGCATATGGTAGGCACTCAAAAATTACATGCTGTTAGATTGGGAAGGGCTCACTCCCTTCTGCGGGTGCCACATGAGGAGATGATATGAACAGCTCCCACCCCTAAGGTGTGATCCAACTTCGTGTCTTATCTGTCATCTTGAATTAATGTGCCTCCCCTTAAGCAGGGAAGTCAGAATGTCTCGGTTCCATAAATCTGCTCTCAAATTCTTCAAGACATTTCTTCCTGGCATTTCAGGAGAGCTGGCTTAAGGTTCTCTGTCAGGAGAAAAAACACACACACACACACACACACACAGAGACATAACTGGAGAACAAAGTATCAGCTCTGCTTGAAAGTCCACCAGCCTAGGTTCTAGGGAAGAAGACTGCTATTTCTCTTCCCAATTGGCACCAAGATACCTCCCAGGTGAAGGGTATGAGCTTTACACCCCCACCCACCCACATACCCCCATCCCCACTGCCCCTGCCTGGTTTCTTATTGTTTCTACCCACAAGAGAGGTTGAATTGGTCTAGAGGGGTCATACCAGAGACTGCCCCTGGAGCTCCCAAAAAACCTTTCTGGGACTCTGGTGACTCAGCATTTGAACCCTGGCTGCTTCAGATCACGTAGCAGCCCAGTGTTGAAAGGATTTGTCATTTCTGCATGATGCAGAAAACCCTGAATTGTTCCTTAATCCCTCCCTACCATCCCTGCCACAGGCAGATCGGGTGCTTGTCCACTTAAAAGTACAGATACCTGCAGTGCTCCCAGGTGACATCATAGAGGTCCGACACTTCCAGTGATGGGTGAGGAAAGGCTGGCTCTACTCCACCTTGCCATCTGAGTGCCCACATAGGAACTAAAGCAAAGAACTCTCTTAAGCAAGTTAGTACTTGGACCCCAAATTGCATTTTCTGCTTTGTGTTTCTTTTCCCAAATAAATGATCAAACATCATTCTTGAGATGAATGTGTCCAGACTTAGAGGTAATCTTATGAATTCAAGAGATCTGGAAGTTTTGGGTCCAAAGAGTTTTCCAGACTTATAGCCCAGGGAACTTTCTGCATTGACAAAGATAACTACCAGCAGGAAGATGATTGGAGATTGTTCGGACAGTGCAGAAGCAAGGTGAAATATGGCCGTGGCTATTTGGCAGTCTCACAAATTGCTTTATGTTAAGTTCTGATAAGATTTAAATATCAACCTCCCAAGAGATTATAATAATAATTACAAGTTAAGTTGCTAAATCCTCTTTTAAGTCATTATGTTAATGTGCTCTGTGAATTCATTACTTTTTCTTTTGAGTATAGGAAATAAATAACCTATCCCATACCTGATTTACACTATATATTAAGTACTTTTCTACTTCTCCTTTTGGGGAGACCTAGACATGAGCTAATGTAAGTAAATAAAATAAATAAAGCTAAGGCTTAATTTGTCCCCAGGAGTCAAGGCCAGGGTAAAATAAACCCAAGATTGTGAGGAAAGAGAACTTAATCTCTCTCATTAGAGGCCAAACTCCCCCTGGACCGAAAATAATCTGAACTACCTACATGGGTCCAGAGCAGAGTGGGGTCCATTCAGGAGGAGTGGGTGTGGGGACCCAGGGCTCTTGGCTCAGTAGTAGATACTTCCACAGCATCTCTCTCCCTTGTGCTCACTTCTCCTTAATCCCATGGCTGCCCTCAAGTTCAAGCATTCCACCATCTCTCACCTGGACTCTTGTCATAAATTCCTATTATATGTTTTTGGTTGGATGGTTAGGACTTTGTTTTGGGGAGAAACTATGATTTCATCGATAGGCATCCTCTCTCCATGCTGTGTGCTGTATATGGCAACCCAAGGTACCCTGGAAAAAGTAGTGACTTGAGTTAGAAGCTCTGGGTTCAAATTCTGACTCTTTTTTTTTTACTTATACTACCTTAGACAAGTCACTCCACTTTTCCAAGTATCCTTTTCCTCCTCTATAAACTGATATTATTGAATTAGATGATTTCAGAAATATCTTCTCACTCTACCATCCTATCAACCCTCTATATTTTTTTCATTTCTGTCCATGTTTATTTTTCCTATAAATGCCCATAAAGTATCTTGCTGACCAATGGGAGGCTTCCCTTTTCTTCTTCTGCTATGGGGATTTTTGTATCAGTCTTAAAATTTTCCTGTACCCAGAAGTTTCAAGTTGACAGGCACCTTGGTTTGGATCACAATTTCTCCAAAGTATCCAGGATATATTTACATCTTGTGCCCACAATAAATACATGCTGCTGTTAACAAGGATAAAGGGGTGTGTGTGTGTGTGTGTGTGTGTGTGTGTGTGTGTGTGTGTGTGTGTGTGTGTGTGTGTGTGATTTATTGGGTGAGATCTGTCGGGACTGTTATTACTGCTACGAAAAAGTTCTTTAGCTCCTAAGGATCCCAGTAGCTCAGAATTGGATGGGACCTCATGACCATCTTGCTAAAAGTGACTAAGCTTTCCTTCTAGAACACAACTCACTACTGTTCATCTAGCCTTTTCCTGAAGAACTCCCATGAGGAGGAACTCACTTCCTCCCAAAGCAGCCCATTCCATTTCAGGGAGGTGTTTCCTGACATCAAGCTTAAATATGCCTCTTGGTGCCTTCTACCCATCGCTAAAGATTTGAACTGAGTCACATGACTAGTTAGTGCCTAGGGTGGAATTGGAAATAAAAGTCAAGTTTTCCTCGCTCAAGGCCACGACTCTGTCCCTCCACGCTGCCATTCCAAATTTCACAAGCCTCCATAGATGGCTATGCTGTATGCACATAGCCATGTGCCCTCTACCTCTTCTACTTAGCAGCTGTGTGACCTTGGCTGAGTTATGAGCCTTGCTGGGCCACCAGGTTTCCTCAGCTGTGAAGCAGGAATAATCTTCCACCCCACCTGCTTCCACCTGCCCTACACGGTTGTGAGCATTCAATGAGGTGATGGGCAGCAGTGTGCCGTATAAAGGAATGTAGTATTGGAATTCAAAATCATATACTAATATTGATAAGTAAATTGGAATCCCCCTGAGCTGTACAAGAGAAGCTAAGTTCAGATGTTTTGGACAGTCGCTCCAGGGCTTCAGCTGGTTCTAGTCTAGTTGCGTGATTCCATTGGTGTTGGGTCACCAGCTCCTCTACAGCACCTCATGTGGGAGAGCTGCCCGGACACCCAGAGCATCAGTAGCTTGTCCAGGGTCTCACAACATGTCGAGGATGTCTTGAGCCCAGAATCTTCCAAACACCAAGACCGGCCCTCTAGATGGTGCGCCACATTGGTTACCTCTTGTCTCAATGCTCCCATTTTTTACTTCTCTCAGACCTTCTGTGTCTGCTTTTCAGAAAGCCTTCAAGGCCCGCTTGCTTTGGTATGTAACCTTCAGAAATTTTCCATCTCCTTTCAGGCTTATTGTTATTATAATGATATCCCAGATGGGTTTCTGATATGTCATGAAACAACAGCCTTTTAAATTCATGTGATGGGCTGTTCTTGCTATTTCATCTCATCCCTAAATGTAAATGTTTCTGGTGCTCTGGAAGGAAGGAGAATGGGAGAGCATTATTATGGCAGTGGGTGAGCCTAATGGCTTTTCTCTGCCAGGAACAAGCCAAGACTGGAAATATTTATTGGTTCGGTCCTTCAGCAACACGGTATTAATTGTCTTGGAGTGTTTTGATAGGTAGTTAGCATGAGGGCATTAATGAAAACAACCCCACTTCATTTTAAAATTAACTACTTGGCCATTGAGCAACGGGAGCTGATAAATTATGGCAATAAATTTGTGACGGGGATTTATGCCGTCGTAACTCAGAGCAGGGCCATGGGCATGCTCAGATGGGGTGAGGAGAAGTGGAATGCCAGAGGGGTGATGTGCAGGAGTTATCACAAAGATCAGACATTCCCTCCCAACTTAGCTGAATCCTCCCTGAATGTCCCTGCCAGGAACACCAACTCCCGTGGCAGATTTACAAAGGGGCACACCTCCTCCTTACCTTGGCCGAGCTAACCACCAAATCCCAGCTGGCACCCAGGGAAATTTGTCTTGGCTCCAATTATCTGAGGAAAATATTCTGCTGCAATTTTTAGGTAGTAGCCAACATTAAACATCCATAGTACCCATGTCTCTGATGACTATGCAGCTTTATACATAGCTGTCACTAGGAATACTGGCACCTGGGGCCAGTTCAGTTGAAGGGAGACCTCAGAGGCAGGGACAATGCCTGACACATAGTAAGCACTTAATAGATGCTTGTTGACTTTGTGACTTGGCACTGTACTGTAAGAAAAGGAGATATAAACCCATGATGTGGCCATCATGGACAGAGAGCCCAGGATACTGTATTGGAGAGCGGATCATTGCATCATAGATTTGGAGCTGAATTTTCCTCCTCTCCTCCTGACCCCCACCCCCTAAAAAAAAACTCTGTGGTGCTGAGAAGAACCTTTATTCCATTCTGATAAAGCTACTCAGACTATTTCTGCTGATGGGACACAAACTTAATGAGTTCCTGAGCTAACATGGCATCTGCAGAATAGGTTTCCTATTTCTCTCTTTCCCTTTCACTAAGAGAAAATATGGCATCATGGATAGAACCAAAAAAAGATCTGTATTTGTATCTCAACTCATTTATTAGCTGTGTAACCCTGGGCAAGTCATTCTATTTCTCTGAGCCTCAATGTCCTCATCTATAAAATATAAGTAAAAATAACACTAATTTTAATTTGATCAGAGTTGTTAAAAGGGTCATATTAAATAATAAGTGGTAAAACACTCTGTGAACTTGAAATCTCTATGTAAATGTTCAACTATTGGGGAAATAGAGAAGATTTTGGTGATGGGATTATGTTAGAAGGCAATGTTAAGCATTCACTTCCTCCTGCTGGCAAGATCTATGTTTCTTTCTCAGGCTTTCATCTGACTTAGAACTTGAAAGTCACCATAAGCCTAGTGTTATGAGACACGATTCTAGAAATGCTAACAGTAGTGATATGACAAGAGAAAGAATTTAAAAGCATAATGCTAGGCAGAAAGGAAACAAAAGAATCCCTATTTGCTGATAATATGATGGTTTGCTTAGAAAATCCTACAGAATCAACAAAGAAACTAAGGTAGACAAAGTTACAGCTTACAAAATAAACTCAAAAATGAACAACATTTTTGTGTAATAACCAAATCCAAGAGGCAACAATAGAAAGAGAAATATCATTCAAATAACTACAAAATGCATAAAATATTTCTGCTATTCAATCTACCAAAGCACATAAAATACTGGTATAGATTCAATTAAAAAGTGCTCCTTAAAGAAACTAATAAATAGCTATTTAAATAGCTGAAGGAAATGTCAATGTTCATGGCTGGGCTGTGCCAATATAATAAAAATCACACAACTAAAGTTAATTTACAGCTTTAATGCTATACCAATCAAATTATCAAAGGAATCCTTAATAGAGATAAATGAAATAATAACAAAATTCACTTGGAAGAACTAAAGATGTAGAATACCAAGTGAATTAATGGGGGTGGGAGTGGGGGGGAAGGTAGGTATGAAGAAGGAATAGTGGTTCCAGTCCTTAATCCATATTTATTATAAAGTAGCAATCACCAAAACCATTTGATGTTGATTAATTTTAAAAAGAAAAAAAAAGTCGCTTAGCAGAATAGACCAGATGAGGGAGAATCAGAAATGATGGAACTCAATAACTGTTTGATAAATTCCAGAACATAAATCACCTAGGAAAGAATCCTTATTTGATAAGAACTACTAGGAAAACCAGAAGGCAGTCTGGAAGAAATTAGGCTCAGACCCAAACTCTCTTCCACATTCCACAATAAATTCAAAATAGATTTGCAACTAGAATATTAAAGATCATGACATTAAAAAATTAGAAAAGACATAAATCATATGCATTTCATAGATAAGGGATCGATTCTTAACCAAACAAGAGATGGAGGCAATTACAAGAGATAAAATCGATGATTTTGATTATAAGCAATTGTGAAGCTTTTGTACAAACAAAATTATGCATCTATTATAAGAAGGGAAGTAATCAACTGGGAAAAAATCTTTGGGCCATGTATCTATGATAAGGGTTTGATATCCAAGAAATGTAAATAACTAACAGAAATATATATATGAAACAAAAAGCCATTGCATTGTTATAAGTGTATTTTTGTGGTTCAATTTTTGAACTAAGAAGTTATACTTTTTTGGTAAATAACAATTTAATAATAATAATAATGTTCATTATCAAGGTGCCTGTGGACATGATGAGGCTTCCCTATTGGTCTGCTTTAACTTCATGAATTTTTGCTGTTGCCTCTCTGAAATCATGGACACCATTCCTACTTCTCTTGAAATGTTTGAAAAAAATAAATAAATACACTGGTCCAACTTCTGGGAGAAAAAGAACTGGAGGAAGTTTAATCATGTTTGCAGGCAGAAGGGTGGTCTAAGAGGCCTGAGTGAAGGACAGAAACTGAAGAATAGCTGCTATGAGGAATGAATACGATGGGGGGGGAGGGATAAGAGGATCATTTTGTGGTGGTGAGGACTCAGTTGAGATTACAAAATTTAAATCTGTAGAAGATCCAGGCAACACAGTCCTGTGACTTCATCAGAGTCTTTCAGGAGCAGAGAAGGTGACTGGTGAGAGTAACCCAGAAAGGGCAAGTCACTGTAGAACAAGGAGGCAGGGGCTCTGAGCATTGAGAGCAGCACATAGTTGAATTGTAGGGCCAAGACTGCAAAGCTGGAACAGGGAGTGGTGGCCTGGGAGAATAGGGAGAAGGTGCTGGGACTAAAGGTCTCATGAAAATCAAGAGTAGCTTAGGAGGGGTGAGGCATAAGGAGAGAGGGAAGCATTAGAAGCTATGATCAGATAGATGGATTTCAGAGTTCAAGACCAAGAGGGTAGGACCCTTGTGATTGATGACAAAATTAAAGGTATATCCATCCCTGCATGGTGAATGAGGGAGAGTGAAGATGCAAGTCACGGGAGTTGAGAAGTGGGATGAACTAGAGAACTAGGGTGTTTGAAAGGGCATCAGCTATGGGCAGCTAAGTGGCACAAAGGATAGAGCACCAGCCCTGGAGTCAGGAGGCTCTGAGTTCAAATCCAGCCTCAGACACTAGCTGCATGACCCAGGGCAAGTTACTTAACCCTGCTTGCCTCAAAAAAGAAAAAAAAAGGGAATCAACACATATATTGAATGGCAAGGGTTCCAGTGGGAAAGAAGCTATGAACCTGGTTCTGAACTCCTTGAGAAAGGAGAATGACCTGGCAGCTGGTGGCTCACTGCTACCAGCAGTTGCTTAGGGGCAACCTGTCTGAATGGAATGAACTCCAACAAAGTAGAGGTTTCTGAGTGAGGGTGACAGAGGGAAAGCCTACAAGTGGCAGTGAGGAATGGGGAGTAAAGATAATGCCTTCTCCTCCTCCTAGGTTAGGGGCCATGAGAGAAGATGTAGTCAGGACTAGAGAGGGGAGTCAGAGGGGCTGGGTCCTCTGAAAGCTTTGGGTAGCCTTTGGCATAAGAAGGTGGATGGAATGTGGAAGGGAACACTGAAGGAAATTTCCAAGGATAGAATCAGGCTCCACAGGATACAATGGATGGAACTTGGGAGGGGTAACCTGAAGTGGAGGTGAGAAGCCTTGTATATGAGATTTTGATTGGAAATTGGATTGAGTCCAGCAAAGGCACCACTGCCCTGTCCTTGCTTGGTGGTAATGAATCACTGCAGTGAATCAGGGCAGAACAGCCATGCAAAGGACCATTAGTGGGTGATGAGAGAAAGCTGGGACACCTGCTCACATCCAAGGAAAGCACTGCATTGGCTACCCTGATGTTGGCTCATGGGAATGGTGGTCATTCTACTGCACCTTAAGGCGTCTCAGGCTTACTCTCACCTGCCTGCTGGATATCTCCAATTGGATGTTGATGGGACATCAGACTCAGCCTGTCTCTACTGAATTCATTGTATTCCCCTGAAAGCTGACCTTCCCTGATGGCCTCTTTCTTTGTTGATGGCACCACCATTTTCCCAATCACCCTTGACATCTCATCTCTTGACCCTACTCACATAGAATCAGTTGATTTTTCACTTTCAATATCTCTTCTATCCATCCCCACCTCCTCACTGCCATTATAACCATTCTCACTCACATCCTTATCTCTTCCTATTTACTCTATTGCAATAACCTCCTAAGTGACCTTACTTCTAGTCCAGTCCATCTCCTTTCCACCACTTCTCAGGTTATCTTCCTCATATACCACTCTAATCATGACATTCCTCTACTGGAAAGACTTTGGTGGTTTCTTCAATGCCTACTGAATAGATTCCTGATCCTGGAACTCCCAACCCTCCATAATCTCTCTCGAACCTACTTTTCCAGACCTTCAGCCTCCTTCATGCATTCTACACATTCCAGCCAAACTGTAATTTTCTTGGACCACATTCATCATCCACATGTTTTTGCTTGTACCCTTCACAACCTTGCAATGGACTCCTTTCCCAGCCTCCCATGACTAGATAGTCTCTGTCTAAATCCTTCCCTTTCTTAAGGACAGGCTCAGATGCCATTTCTTCCAGGAAGCCTTCCTTGACTTCTTTAATCAATCAACAAATATTTATTAAGCATTTATTATGTGCCAAGCCCTATGCTAAGCTCTGGGGATATAAAGAAACACAAAAAAACCAGTCCCTGACCTCAAGGAGCTCCCATTCTAATGGAGGAGGTAGTATCTAAATAAATAGATTCATGCGGGATACACACCGAATAGGTGAAAGTCATGGAGGGTTTGGTGGGTGGTGAGTCATCTCTTTGTCCTCAACTCTTTCATAGTGCTTTCTCCAGTCCTCTCCTCTACCATTACCTCAATTTCCTTCACACTCAAGCAATCTGTGTACTTGTCCTCCTCTGCCTCTGTGCACATTTTGGGAGCTCCTTGAATGTAGAGTCTGTGTTGTAGATATCTTTGCCTAGCCCACAGCAGGCACTCATTGAATTGAATTGTACCACAGCAGCTGAGAGAGAGGGGACTGATGCAGTGATTTCCCTCTCATCCTTCTCTGCCAAGAAGTTTGATCCTCAAAGAGAAGAACGAGCAAAGTTAAGGAAAAAGTGAATCCCAACAGAGGCAGCAAGACACTTAGAGGGAGCAGCCAGATGCCCACAATAAGCCCAGCTCCTCAGGCCTGCATGAACCACGTTCCAGGGAGCTGTCCAACACACAAATATGAAGATGGAGGCACCGGGGATCATTCTGGACTGATCATGGAAAGGGAGGAGATGATCCAAATCCCAAAAAGGAAGGAAACAGTAAGAGATGTCACCAGGGATTTCAGCCCCAGGTAAGCAGCAGTGTGATCAGAAGCATCCTGATGCAATGGAAAGAGCTCCAGGTTTGGAGTTAAAGGAGCAGAGACACACACACACAGAGAGAGAGAGAGAGAGAGAGAGAGAGAGAGAGAGAGGAGGAGGAAGAGGAGGAGGAGAAAGAGGAAGAGGAGGAGAAAGAGGAAGAGGAGGAGAAAGAGGAAGAGAAGGAGGAAGAGGAGGAGGAGAAGGAGGAAGAGGAGGAGGAGAAGGAGGAGGAGGAAGAGGAGGAGAAAGAGGAAGAGGAGGAGGAGAAGGAGGAAGAGGAGGAGGAGAAGGAGAAGAAGGAGGAGAAGAAGAAGGAGAAGGAGAAGAAGAAGAAAAGAAGAAGAAGAGGAAGAGGAAGAAGAAAAGAGAGGAGAGAGAGAGAAGGAGAAGGAGAGATACAGATACAGAGACAGACAGACAGACAGAGAGAATAATTTGAATTTCCAACTGGTTAAGTATGGATTAGGGTTATTATCCCAGCTGTTCCCTTTTGACCTTCCCCATGGTGTGTTCCACTCATTTAGGGCAAACACTCATGCAGAATGCAATAAAAATCAGCTTATCTTTATCTGGACACAAAACCTATTATAAAAGTATAGACAACAATCATGCAAGATTTAAAGAGAGCAGGAAACTCCCAAAGGTGATTGATGCCAGTTCAACAAGCTGAGGTGAAGCAGATGAGGGGCACAAAGTAGAGAGGGGATAAATTCATCATATCCCAATGTCGCAGCAAATTCTGTTCAGGCCAATCGCTCCTTAAACAGGTCAGTGAGCCAAGCAATGCTCCTACTGTTTACAACTGTAGTGCCATCCTTCCCTTGCATGTGGATGGCCTCTGGCCCAACACGTATCTACACTCTGGGCCTCCATAGTTAATGAATGAATGAAGTATTTACCACATACCCAATACTGTACTCAGTGATAGGGATTCAAATACAAAATCAAGATCATCCCTGTCTTCAAGAAGCTCATATTCTTTTACAGGAAGACAAACACATATAAGAAAGTGGCAGCTGGGGTGGAGGGTGGTGAGGTAAAAGGGCATGGGACATTTTGATTTTTTAAAGTCACGGGGATTTTGAGTGAAATCATAGGAGAATGTGTTGACATGGCCTGGAAATAAGCAATTGCGGTATTGATCTGATTACAATTCACATAAGAGGAGGTAGAAGACAGTTCCAGGCTCAGCTCCTGAATTTCTAGTATTTTCTACCTTCACTCACTAAGCCTTCTCACCCTGAAGATACCTTGGCCTCTGAAGCCCCTCCTCTGATTGGTGAGTTCCTGCCAGGACTGATATTTCATGAAGAGCCCAGGCTGTTTGCTCCTGACTTTCTGGCATCTTGCACCTCTACACCAAAGCCTTCCCACTCTGAACTCCTCCCCTGTGGGCCTTCCTCTGATGAGTGAGTTCTTCCTAGGACTTTATGATTTTATATTTTTATGAAGAGAAAAGGCCATCCATCCTCACATCTCTTCTAGCTTCATTCCAGCTGCTTTTTGTGTATTGTCAGTCTCAATTACAATATAAGCTCCTTGAGAGAACTGATTCTTTATTTTGGAGGTGGGGAGGATGTATTTGTATTGCCAGCACTTAGCACAATGCCTTGGCCCATGATAAGCACTTAATAAATGCTCTATTCAGAAGGGAGTGGTCAGGCAGGACACTCGTGGTAGCAGGGTAGAAGACAATATAGTCAGAGTGGAATTTAGGGCATCACTGAGGCCAGCTCGACGTAGTGGACTATGTAAATTGACGCTCAGAGACTTCTCCATCCTGACAGCATGTGAGCCCTAGAATGGGAGATTCCGAGCAGAATGGATGAAGACCCCCAGGCCGTGGTCTTAGGAGGTTTGGTAGGAGTTTGGATGGCAAGAAGATGGCCAAGATGGAAATGATGACAACTTCCTGCCTCAGAAGGGAGAATTCATTGTTACAATGACCCAAGGATAGAATCACAGAGTGGGCATGAAACTTGGAGGTCTCCCAGTCCCTACCAAAATGGGATTTGGTGTTCCATGGTCTTTTTATTCCCTCCAACATTCCAGGCAGGTGTGAAGGGAGCACCACAGCTATTACTAGTCCTTGCCGGATGAAGGTGTTATTGGAGCAGGGAGGACAAAAGAGCCTGGTCCCTCAGAGAGGAGGGATGTGACAGAGAGGATTAGATAGAGAAATTGGGGGGGGGGACAAAATGAATCAGGAAGTAAGGAGCAATCATCAACTACTTCATAGCAACTCAGAGCTTTTTTCAACTCCTTGGCCAGCATGGGACCTGAGGAAACCCTCACCTCTTCTGCAGAGGGAATAGATATGTTAACATTTCACACCCTTTTAATTTCATACCCTAGAGCAAAGCTTTGATCACCACTGGATGGCTAAACTAACCATGTTTCCTTTTTTGATAGAGTTACTTATGCTGTTAGATTTGGAGAATTTCAGAAACATTCCTTCTCTTTTTCAGTAAGACATTTGATCATCTTTCTCCATACTCTCCTGAACAAGATGCAGAAATATCAACTGTACAGTTGGATTCCTCTCTGATGTAACAACTGAGTCCGAGGTTATAGATTGTTTGGTATCAGCTTCGAGGGAGGCCTTTGTAACATGCCTCAGAGCTTTTTATTTGACTCAGTCCTAGTCAATATTTTTATCAAAAATTGGATGAAGACATACTGTGGATGACACTGCTTACCAAATCTGTGCATGACACAAACCTGGGAGAGACGGTGAGCTGATACAACATATGGCAGAATCGAGATCCTAGAAATTTGGGCCTAAGTCTAAGGCAATGGAATTTACTGGAGGCAAAAAGAGCTGGGCAGCTAGGTGGCACAGTGGACAGAGTGCTGGGCCTAAAGTCAGAGAAACTCATCTGAGGTCAAATCTGGCCGCAGATGCTAAGTAACTGTGTGACCCGGGCAAGTCATCTAACTCTGCCTCAGTTTCCTCATCTGTAAAATGAGCTGGAGAAGGAAACAGCAAACTACTCCAGTATCCTTGTAAAGAAAACCCCAAATGGGGTCATGAAGAATCAGACACAACTGAAATGACTAAACAACAATGGGAAAAAAAGAGCTAGATGTTTAAATGGAGAGCAAGGTCATCTTGTCATACGCTCTGTCATTTTGGACCCACTTTTCCTTACCTGGAACAGTATCCTGCTCTGAGTCAGAAACTGTGCCTTCAGGCTGGGGAAGCTAATACACTCAGCTCTGGAACTCTCATCCTGTGGCTAAGCCATCTTGATCTGTGAATGAATGTGTACGGAATTACCCAGGCCAATGTATCTGGCCAAAGGAAGCTTCTATCCAGTCCAGCCATCCACCCAAGCTCTCTTACCACCTGCCCTGCTTCTGTATGCATTTCCTTCACCTCACCCCCTTCTTATCTCTTACTCTGGGCATAACGATGAGGTCAATGCCATCATTGCTTCTGGAATAGGAGTGTCAAGTAACTGTCCTATGGATGAACTCACAATGGCTGGACATCTCCTGAATGAAAATATCTTCCTTGGCCATCTTTCCTTGTTATGTACTGTCTCCTTCGTTAGGATATAGGCTCCATTTTTTGGTATTTTTATCCCTAGGACTTAGGACAGTTCCTGACATACAGTAAGTGCTTAGGAAAAGGGTTTTTTTTTTCCCATTCGTTGATTCACTATGGGCCAAAAGAATGAAATGGTTACCCCAAAGCTGCATTATCTTTGATTCAACATAAGAACAATTTTCTAAGAATTTGAGCTATTCAGTGAAATGGATTACCTTGTAAGGTAGTGAGCTTCTCAGTATTCAAAGTATTCAAGCAGTAGCTAGAGGCTCATGAATTAGGGATGTTGCAGAGGCAATGTCTGCATGGCATAAAAATAAGGCTGTATGACCATTGAGGTCTTCCAACTCTAAGACTTGATGTTCTTATTCAATTCAATTTTGTTTGCTTGCTATTGCTCCAAAGTTTCTATTATCTCAAGGAAAATTGGTTTGGATGGTTGTTGCTACTTTTGAAAAATGAAAATGGCCTCCTTCTTTTTCAAATCAATCAGGGAACTCCTGTTCCCAGAATGCTTATTGTGTGCCCAGAACCATGCTTACCATCCACCTTCCATTGGCCTGGGTTGGAACTACTCACTTTATTAAGAGAATAAGTGGGACATGGGGAAGATGAAGGGGTCCTAAAGACAGGATCTAGGTTCAGATTGGATCTCTGATGCTTTCTGCTTATGGAGCCTTGGGCAAATCACTTCATTTTCCTCAGCCTCAATCTCCCCAGCTGCAAAGTCAGAGAATTGGAAAAGATGGCCAGAGAGGTTCCTTCTGCATCTATGAGCCTATGAACTTACCATTGTCTCCAATTTCCCCCAAGGATGTTTTCCTTATCCATGACTGTGTGTGTGTGTGTGTGTGTGTGTGTGTGTGTGTGTGTGTGTGTGTGTGTTGGTTTCTTCCAGGTGAAGAGGTATCACCTCTTACCCTATTTAAGTAATTTCCAACCTGGGGATAGAGTAGACATCTTTAACTCACTACGTCCAAAGCAGAACTCATCATTTTCCACCCCCGTTCCTAACTTTCCTTTATTTTGGAGGGTGCCACCATCCTCCCCAGCACCTGGGCTCACAACCTACCTGTCTTCCTAGACCCTTCTTTCTCTCTCACCTCCACATCCAATCTGTTGCCAAGTCCTATAGACTGTATCTTAATAATAGCTAACATTGATATGGCACCTTAAGGTTTGCAAAGCATTTTAAAGTAGATCTCATTTGATCTTCACAACTACCCTGGGAGGTAGGTGCAATTATTATCTTCATTTTACAGATAAGGAAATTGAGGCAGAGAGAGATTAGGTGACTTGCTCAGAGTTACACAGCTAGGAAGAGTCTGAGGCTGAATTTGAACTCAGGTCTTCTAGATCCCTGGCCTGGAGCTCTTGCCCACTGGGCCCCCATTCCAGTCCACCTTCCTTTCTCCTTTATCTTCCTAAAGCGTGGTTCTGACCAGGTCACACCCTCAGCCCCCTACTCAATGAGTGTGAGCAGCCTCTTAACACCCCAGGATCTTTTCAAGCTCTTTTTGATCTGCCCCCTCCTACCTTTCCAGTCTTTTTACACCTTACTACCCTCCAAGGACTCTTACATCCAATGACATGGACCTTCCTGCTGTTCCTTGAACAAGGCGTTCCATGTTCGGGCTCAGGACATTTTTTCTGGTTGTCTCCTATGCCTAGAACTGTCTCCCTCCTCACCAACCCCCTTCACCACCCCCTTCCCTGTGCTGCCCCTTCCCCCAGCTTCCCTGGCTTTGCTCAGGTCTAAAATCCTGACTTCTACAAGAAGCCTTTTCGGATGCCCCTTATTTCTGGTGCCTCCTTCCCTCTGTCAATTCTCTCCGATTAAGCCTGTCTATGCCTTGGGTGTTCATAGTCTTTTCACGTTGTCTTCCTCATTAGACTGTGAGGTCCTTGAGAGTAAGGGCTGTTTTGTGCCTCTCTTTGTATCCTTAGCTCTTAGTGTGGTGCCTGGCACATAGTAGGTACTTAATAAATGCTTGTTAACTTGACTTGGCTTGAAATCTGGTTGGGCTGGTCATCACTGGGGGCCTTGCTGATAACTCTGAGCTAAGACACCCCCAGGCACTTCCCAGCAACAAGCTTCAAGCTCAAACTGCTGGACTGTGTGCAGAAAGAGTGTGACATCACCCAATTTTCTCACGTAATTCATGGAAAATCAACCTCAAATGGGCACAAGTCCTTGCCACACAGAGCCCTCCATCTCCACGTTGCTGATAAAGGAAGATTCACCTTGCTAAGAAGGAGGGGTGACAGCTTGTAGCCTCTGTGGAAAAGACCATGAAACTATTCCTACAGACAGAGGTGCCAAAGGAGTGACTGTGCACATGCTGGCCTCTCCAAGGCAACCTCCTCCATAACCTCCAAGGAATAATTTGTTTTCTTCTTGGCCAGCTGAATCCCAGAATCCCAGCATTTTAAGAATTGGGAGGGATCTGAGAGGTGGGGGAAGCTGGGTGCCTATGAGTAGAGTACTGGGCCTGAGTTCAAATGCAGTCTCAGACACTCACTAAGTGCATGCCCTTGATCAAATCATTTAACCACTATTTCCCTCAGTTTCCTCATCTGTAAAATGGGGATAATAATAGCACCTACCCCACAGGGTAGTTGTGAGAATCAAGTGAGATGATATTTGTGAAGTGCTTAGCACACAGTGCCTGACTTAACAAATGTTAGTAGGTGCTCAATAAAGGTTAGCTGTTATTATTTTTATCATCATCACCATCACCATCTAGTCCAACCTACGCCTGAACAAGACATGCCCAGCACGTGGCCATCCCACCTCAGCCTGGATTGCATGAGGAATCAAGGATGAATGCAAAGCATCAGAGCTGTGCTGTGTGAGGGTGTTACTGTTTTTATGCCCCTAGCCCCTCTTTCCACTTCACTCTAAGAACCCCACTGGAAGCATTGGTAGTCATAACTTGCTCTGCTTACAGGTTAATTAGTTCAGGATTTTCCAGCTTACCATTATGGGTTTCCCTTATTATGTCATTTCTCCTACTAAAGATAGGGCGGTACAATGGGAAAAGAATGGGAGTTGGATGCAAGAGGCCCAAGTTTGAATCCTGGCTCAAGCACTGGATGACTGAGGGTCAGAGATTTTTCATCTTCCGATATGGATTGAATTAAATGATCTCTGAGGTCCCTTTCAATTCTGAGTTCTGATTATCTTTGATGATGTAATCCTACTGATTCACCTTCTAGGGCAGCTAGGTGATGCACTGGGCTTGGAACCAGGAAGCCTCATCTTCCTGAGTTCAAATCCTGCCTCAGACACTTACTAGTGTGTGACCCTGGGCAAGTCACTTCACCCTGTTTGCCTCAGTTTCCTTATCTGTAAAATGAGCTGGAGAAAGAAAAGGCAAACCACTCCAGTATCTTTGCCAAGAAAACCCCAAGTGGGGTCATGAAGAGTCTGAAAGGACCGAATAACAAAAGCAACATGGGTTACCCGAGCAACCAAAGGCTTCTCTACATGCAGACAACCTTGGTGTCAAGAATTACCCCCTACTTGAGATCCCAGGTATGACTTTGGAGGGCCTCACACACAATCTTTCTAGCTCATCCCTCAACTCAGGAAAGCCCTGGGAACATGTAGGAAAGGTCTCACCTGCATGAGGGGAAGGGACTTACTTGCATGCCCATGATATATAAAATAAGAAGACCAGTACCAACAACAGGACAGGGTTGGTCTGAGGAAAATAATCCATAAATCTGACATTACTATAGAAATGGCTGCTCTTGCTGACCTCACTAGATTGTAACTTCCTTGAAGGCAGGGAATGCCCTACTGATTTTATTCCCCACAACATTTTGCGTTTGAGAAATATTTGTTCGAATGAACTGGTGGCATCAACCTTTGAAGATCTAGCTAAAGAAACCCAAAGCTTTTCTT